>NC_056739.1:791004773-791014773 GCF_019279795.1 Protopterus annectens
TTTGCATATGCTGGGGCCATTTTGGACCCCATGGCTACCCCTTTCTGTTGGTGGTAAATCTTCCCGTTGAATTGAAAGAAGTTATTTCTTAATACTGCATCTGTTAACCTGCATACAGTATTAATCTTAGTCCCACTTAGGTTGGAGTGCCTGTTCAGGTACTGTCTGGTGAGGGTCAGTCCTTTGGCGTGGGGGATGTTTGTGTAGAGTGCTTATACATCTAGGGTGACCAGTAAATATTCCCCTCCATCCAGCCTTAGTTTGAAGATGTCATTCAGAAAAGCCCAGGAGTCCTTGGTGTAGTATTTGCTGTTCTGTACAATGGGGTTAAGGATGTGGTCCACGTATTGTGAAATCTTTTCTGTTTTTGTCCTTCGGTTCGATACCACATGGCGGAAAGGTGGATTTTCAGGGTTCTTGTGAACCTTGGGGATTCCAAAAAATTTCCCAAGGCTGGGTGTCATGACCTGCATGAAGTCTTTTTCGTCTTGAGAGATCTCATCCCTGAGGTACAGTTCCAACAGTAGGTTGTCAATTTGTTTAAAGTTTTGTTGTACCTGGTTGATGTTGACCTTTTTGTAGGACTGGTTATTCATGAGGGGTGATTCAAGTGTTTGGATATATCTCTCCTGCTCCATCACTACTATCCCGGATCCCTTGTCAGCCTTCATGATCCGTAGGTATTTGTCCTGACTCAGTTCCTTCCAAGCCTGCCTTTCTTCCCTGTTCAGGTTGTGTCACTTTGCCGAGGGCTTATCAGAAAGGAGTTTCCTGATATCCCTTTCGCAGGTACTCGCAAAGAGGCTCCGTGTGTTGGAGAGTGCAGGAGTGTACAGGCTCTTCATGGTAAGGGGTCTGTTCTTATCTTCCGAGCTTTCCTCATCTTCTTCCTCTTCATATTGTTGTATATCTAATTTTAGTTGTAACTTTCTCAGGTAGCACATAGGGTCCAGGATAACATCTGCCGTGTTGGCTCTCTGCACAGGGATGAAAGAAAAGCCTTTCTTCAGTACCTTATGATGGCTTTCCGAGAAAACTCGTGTGTTGAGGTTAAAGATGTCACCTACCCCTGTTGGAGACCTGAAGTCAGTGCTATCAGGTGCTCTTATCAGTGAGTGGGGAGGGTGATCAGGGTGGTCCATCCCAGTAATACTACTACTGTATCCCGTTCCCGCTCCTTCTTCCCCTGTGATTGTTGTTCCCCCTCCTTCCCTCAATATTGTTGGTGTTGTGGTTCCAGTTTCGTTCATTACCCCCAGGTCTGAACCTGGTATAAGTCCTGGTTCTGGTTGTGAGTCCTGCTGAAGATAAAAAAACATTGTTGTTGCCACTTGTGTTGTTGGAAGACTGGTCGTTCATTGGTGGGGTCTGATAAACCCTTCCTTGATTGATCACACTGTCCGGTGTCCTGCGGTTTGTATTGTTGTTGTCCTTGTTGTTGTCGTAGTGGTCACGTTCACTGGTGTCTGGATCTCTCTGTGTTGGCTGATTCTAGAGAGGCATTTCTGGTCTTGGCTGTCCCCTAGGAGGAGTATGTACCATCATCTGGGAACTACTCCCTGCTAGTGGGCTGGATGCGATGAGGAGTGTATCCACCTCTGGTGTGTTGGGTCCATTTGTGGGTTCTTGTAATTCTGTCATAGGCCTTAGTTTGGTTGTGGACAACGGATTGGTTGTGGGATATCTGTCTGGCCTTCTCCGTGTGTGTAAGGAGCATGTGGGCCTGATCGGGTATGCTTTTCCTTCCTCATATTGTTTAATGTCCCTAAGCAATTTGCCTTTCTTGCGTTCAATCAGTGTCACCACATGCCTAGTAATTTTGTGCGGTACATTGTCCCACATTTCCGCAAAGTCAATAAATGTGAGATCCTGCAGGATGCGTGTTTGCAGATCATCTATTTGAGACTTGTAGGTGGCCATACTCTCAGTATTACTCTGGATGAGTGCTTTGATAGCTGCTAGCCCAGAGTCATTATATATTTTGACCAGTTCTTTGTGAAGCTGAGAGTTTGGAGTAGTCCTGTTAGGAAATTTGTTACACCTGAGACCCTGTGGGACTATAACCAGCTCTAAACACCTTTCCAGATAGAAGTTGTCATGCTCCAAGTTTTTTTAGGTTTTAATCAGTCTCTCGAATCTGGTAATCAGAGACCTGGCGCTCTGTGAGACCCCTCTGTTTTGACTGTACTCCAGTTGTGCTGTTGTATTCTGGACTGGGCAACGGAAGGGATTAATTTCCGTCTGCGTGAGTATCAGGTCAAGAGCCTGTGTGGTCCTTATTTCTGTCCCAGTTCTCTTGTTAATTGTGGTCCTGGGTCCAGAGTGGTCCGGGGGTTCAGTGTGGTCCCTGGTGATCCTTTCATTTGTAGGAGTTAAAGGTCTGCTGTTTAGGTCCTCGAAGAGATCCTGTGCCAAACAAATTCCTTCTGATAATTTTGTAAGTTAGTCAGTGTTTGCTGAATTTTGTTATTTGCTAGTAATTACAGGTGTGGGGGTAGCCACATTCTTTGATTTCCTGTCCTTGCCTATTTAAGTGGTACAGTGTGAAATATTTTCTGCTTAAAAACCTCAGCTTTGGCCGGCTAAGGACTTGCTGTATTCAACTGGACGTATAAGAGAATTTAAGTAGCTTTATCTGCACTTTTTTTTCAAAAAATACAGTATTTAAATTGATTTTAACTGTGTGTTGCAGGAATATTAACTGAACTGGAAGTTAGTCAGTGTTTGCTGAATTTTGTTATTTGCTAGTAATTACAGGTGTGGGGGTAGCCACATTCTTTGATTTCATGTCCTTGCCTATTTAAGTGGTACAGTGTGAAATATTTTCTGCTTACAAACCTCAGCTTTGGTCGGATAAGAACTTGCTGTATTCAACTGGACATATAAGAGAATTTAAGTACCTTTATCTGCACTTTTTTTTTCAAAAAAATACAGTATTTAAATTGATTTTAACTGTGTGTTGCAGAAATATTAACTGAACTGGAAGTTAGTCAGTGTTTGCTGAATTTTGTTATTTGCTAGTAATTACAGTTGTGGGGGTAGCCACATTCTTTGATTTCGTGTCATTGCCTATTTAAGTGGTACAGTGTGAAATATTTTCTGGTTACAAACCTCAGCTTTGGCAGGCTAAGAACTTGCTGTATTCAACTGGACATATAAGAGAATTTAAGTACCTTTATCTGCACTTTTTTTTCAAAAAAATACAGTATTTAAATTGATTTTAACTGTGTGTTGCAGGAATATTAACTGAACTGGAAGTTAGTCATTGTTTGCTGAATTTTGTTATTTGCTAGTAATTACAGGTGTGGGGGTAGCCACATTCTTTGATTTCCTGTCCTTGCCTATTTAAGTGGTACAGTGTGAAATGTTTTCTGCTTACAAACCTCAGCTTTGGCAGGCTCGGAACTTGCTGTATTCAACTGGACATACAAGAGAATTTAAGTACCTTTATCTGCAGTTTTTTTTTCAAAAAAATACAGTATTTAAATTGATTTTAACTGTGTGTTGCAGGAATATTAACTGAACTGGAAGTTAGTCAGTGTTTGCTGAATTTTGTTATTTGCTAGTAATTACAGGTGTGGGGGTAGCCACATTCTTTGATTTCCTGTCCTTGCCTATTTAAGTGGTACAGTGTGAAATATTTTCTGCTTACAAACCTCAGCTTTGGCCGGCTAAGAACTTGCTGTATTCAACTGGACATATAAGAGAATTTAAGTACCTTTAGCTGCACTTTTTTTTTTCAAAAAATACAGTATTTAAATTGATTTTAACTGTGTGTTGCAGGAATATTAACTGAACTGGAAGTTAGTCAGTGTTTGCTGAATTTTGTTATTTGCTAGTAATTACAGGTGTGGGGGTAGCCACATTCTTTGATTTCCTGTCCTTGCCTATTTAAGTGGTACAGTGTGAAATATTTTCTGCTTACAAACCTCAGCTTTGGCCAGCTAAGAACTTGCTGTATTCAACTGGACATATAAGAGAATTTAAGTACCTTTATCTGCACTTTTTTTTCAAAAAAATACAGTATTTAAATTGATTTTAACTGTGTGTTGCAGGAATATTAACTGAACTGGAAGTTAGTCAGTGTTTGCTGAATTTTGTTATTTGCTAGTAATTACAGGTGTGGGGTAGCCACATTCTTTGATTTCCTGTCCTTGCCTATTTAAGTGGTACAGTGTGAAATATTTTCTGCTTACAAACCTCAGCTTTGACCAGCTAAGAACTTGCTGTATTCAACTGGACATATAAGAGAATTTAAGTACCTTTATCTGCACTTTTTTTTTCAAAAAAAATACAGTATTTAAATTGATTTTAACTGTGTGTTGCAGGAATATTAACTGAACTGGAAGTTAGTCAGTGTTTGCTGAATTTTGTTATTTGCTAGTAATTACTGGTGTGGGGGTAGCCGCATTATTTGATTTCCTGTCCTTGCCTATTTAAGTGGTACAGTGTGAAATATTTTCTGCTTACAAACCTCAGCATTGGCCGGCTAAGAACTTGCTGTATTCAACTGGACATATAAGAGAATTTAAGTACCTTTATCTGCACTTTTTTTTTCAAAAAAAATACAGTATTTAAATTGATTTTAACTGTATGTTGCAGGAATATTAACTGAACTGGAAGTTAGTCAGTGTTTGCTGAATTTTGTTATTTGCTAGTAATTACAGGTGTGGGGGTAGCCACATTCTTTGATTTCCTGTCCTTGCCTATTTAAGTGGTACAGTGTGAAATATTTTCTGCTTACAAACCTCAGCTTTGACCAGCTAAGAACTTGCTGTATTCAACTGGACATATAAGAGAATTTAAGTACCTTTATCTGCACTTTTTTTTCAAAAAATACAGTATTTAAATTGATTTTAACTGTGTGTTGCAGAAATATTAACTGAACTGGAAGTTAGTCAGTGTTTGCTGAATTTTGTTATTTGCTAGTAATTACAGGTGTGGGGGTAGCCACATTCTTTGATTTCCTGTCCTTGCCTATTTAAGTGGTACAGTGTGAATTATTTTCTGCTTACAAACCTCAGCTTTGGCAGGCTAAGAACTTGCTGTGTTCAACTGGACATATAAGAGAATTTAAGTACCTTTATCTGCACTTTTTTTTTTCAAAAAAATACAGTATTTAAATTGATTTTAACTGTGTGTTGCAGGAATATTAACTGAACTGGAAGTTAGTCAGTGTTTGCTGAATTTTGTTATTTGCCAGTAATTACAGGTGTGGGGGTAGCCACATTCTTTGATTTCCTGTCCTTGCCTATTTAAGTGGTACAGTGTGAAATATTTTCTGCTTACAAACCTCAGCTTTGGCAGGCTAAGAACTTGCTGTATTCAACTGGACATATAAGAGAATTTAAGTACCTTTATCTGCACTTTTTTTTTTCAAAAAAATACAGTATTTAAATTGATTTTAACTGTGTGTTGCAGGAATATTAAATGAACTGGAAGTTTTGACTCTGCTCTAAAGTTAGTCCCACCCACCCTCCCTGTTTTTGTTTTGGTGTTAATCTTAGTGGCCTTGAAACTGCCTGCCCTTCTTGTAAATTTTTGTTTGGATACTCCTTCTGGGCCCATCTCATTTGCTCACTCAACTGAGTGTAGTGAGATCATATTCTGATTTCTGGCACTCCTACTGTGTACAAAGAGAGCATCTGGGAAACAGAAGAAAAAAAATGTAAGCTTGTTTCCTGCCTTTCCTGTTAAGTGGTATAGACTATTTGTAGGCTTCTGAGCCCCCAAGCCCTTCTGTGTTTGAGGGAAGCCTTCTAGCTTAGTTTTTTTTTTCTTATAACTAGCCAGTTTTCTAGTTTCAGCACTCAAATCTGTTTCTTTGATCTCAGCACTTGTTCAGAAAAAAAAAAAAAAAATTCATCTGCTTTTACTGTACTTGTGTTTCTACCTACTTTATTTTACTTTTGCATCATCTTAAAAGTACTCAATTGTATTTATTACTGCTTGGTGTAACTCATTCTAAGCCTTTTGGTTTAAACACGGGCTTCGGACCAGTTGTTTTGCACTGAGAGGGTTTGTGGTCTGCACTGTAGTGGCAGAACAGGTAGCTTACATCCTTCTAGGTTGGGAACTGCTGATTGAGGGCTCAGTGTCTGTTATTCTAAAAGTGTATTAATTCTGGTTTAAGCACTTGGGCTTTCAGGCCAGTTATTTTACATTAAGAGGGTTCATGGTCTGCACTCTTGTGGGAGGGCTGGACTCTGCCCTTCTGAGCTGGGAATTTCTGGTTAAAGGCTTATAGTGCATGCATATCTGAACTGCTTCTTACTGAAGTTGGTGTGCCTTGTTTGCTGTGGCATAGACTGGATTCGGGCCTGCTGGATCTAGCTTTGTTTGTGTAACTTGAGCACTAATCCAGGCATTCTCTAAAGTATTCAATTGTATTTATTATTGCTTGGTAGTAACTTGATTAAAGTGCAGCTATCATTCTAAGTCTTTTGGATTAAACACTTGGGCTTCAGACCAGTTGTTTTACATTAGGACGGTTTGTGGCATGCACTGTGGTGGCAGGACAGGTAGCTTTCATCCTTCTAAGTTGAGAACTGCTGAATGAGAGCCCAGTGTCTGTTATTCTTAAAGTGTATTAGTTCTGGTTTAGGCACTTGGGCTTCAGGCCAGTTATTTTACATTAAGAAGGTTCGTGGTCTGCACTCTTGTGGGTGAAGAGGCTGGACTCTGCCCTTCTGAGCTGGGAATTTCTGGTTAAAGGTTTGTAGTGCCTGAATGTTTGAACTGTATCTTACTGAAATTGGTACACCTTGTTTGCTGTAGCATAGACTAGATCCAGGCCTGCTGAATCTAGCTTTGTTTATATGCTTGTTGTTTGTTTGCTTGTTATTTCCCTGGAACGCTAATTCCACCTAATACGTGGCTTCTCAGCGCTTCTGTGGATCACTAGTGATATCTGCATTGCTTACTGTACTTATTTCCTTGTTTCACTTGAAAGAAAGTTACTGTTTGTCGTTTTTGCATTTAAGTTACCTGGAACACATTGCACTTAAGTTACCTGGTACTTGCGCTCTAAAGCAATTATATAAGTCAGCACTAAAAATTAAAAGCACTACACCCTCACTCCCCACTGGCCCTTGTTTTCAATTATTAAGGAATTCCCAATATTATTCTCGCATGTCCAAAGGTCAGTTGTCAATCTCCTCTCCAGTCCAGCTGGTGAATCTGGGAATCTTGAGGCAATATTACAACTGCCTCATGTGCACAGACAACCCTCTCCTCCTCCCAACAAATTCCAACACATGTGAGAGATGCAACCATATAGCCAAACTGGAGGCTAAGCTCTCTCAACTCAATACTGGCATAACCAGTCAAGAGGAGAAGGAAACCACACTCACTACAATTCCAGTCTCACATAGATCTACCACGACTGCAAACCAAACACATAATCACACAAAAACCTACTCGGAGGCTCTAAATAAAGATCTGCCTAAGCAGCAGAGACCTCCACAGCAGACACCCAAGCAACCGCTAACCCAAAACAAAACACGTGCAACACATATCTCACAAAGCCAGTGTGCTGAACAGTCACAGCCCTTAAGACTAAACAACACACCTGATACACTTGTAATAGGTGACTCTATCGTCAGGCACACTGACGTCCCGCTCACCAGGCTGAACAAGGAGAGGGTCACGTTGAGCAGCCTGTCGGGTGCTAGGATCCGCCACATAACACAAGCACTCATGTCACTCCAAGGCAAGTACAAATATGACTCAGTCATTGTCCATGCTGGTGTGAATGACCTGAGACGTACCTCCCTGGACTACATGAAAAGAGACATAGAGGAGCTCTCTGAGCATGTAGCCCAGGCCGGTATGACCTTGACCTTGAGTAGCATCTTACCCTCACCAAGAATGATGCCACAATATGAAGACAAGATGATCAATTTCAACAATTGGCTTAAGTACTGGTGTCATTCAAAGGGTATCCAGTGCCTGTCAGCTTGGGATGATACGCTTGACAAGCCACGATGCTTCGCTAGGGACGGCTTGCACTCGTCACCCCTGGGCTTTCGGATATTGGCAAAGGCTCTTGCTACCCCCATAGTGCCTTTTTTAGGCAAGGCTCAAAAGACAAACCCACCTCCATAGGTAACACAAGGGATAAGAAACTAAGAGTAATGCTACTCAATGCTAGAAGTCTAAACCTCAAGATGCATGTACTCAAACCTCTCCTTAGCATGGAGAACATCGATATCTGTGCAGTAACAGAAAGTTGGTTCAGGGCTCCCATGAGCACCCGAGCACTACCAGGTTATACCTCATACCATGCTTTTCGGCCCCAAAACTTGGACCGAACCACAAAAGGAGGGGGAGTATCGATATTCATCAAAGATACCCACACCTCCATGTTGGTGGCAAAGCACGAAGTATCAGAGACTATCCATGTGCGACTAACAGTGGGTAAAACTGCCTTCCAGTTTATAGCCTGCTACAGACCACCCTCCCAAACCCAGGAACCCCACTCGGCCTTTCTGAGAACACTGGAAAATATGCAGGTCTCTCCAAACACCATTATATTGGGCGACTTCAACTACCCAAACATAGATTGGGAGCATTACTCTAGCTCCAACACCCTAGCCCAAAGGTTCCTAGAATTTATAAACTCAAATGCTATGGAACAACTTGTTACCACTCCCACAAGAGGAGAAAACATACTGGACCTGATCATTACCAACATGGGGACTCTATGCTCCAGACCAGAAGTGTATCCCTCACTGGTAAGATCAGACCATAAACTAATCTCACTGGATATTCACATCCCGACCCCAGCCCCTGTCCAGAAAACCACAGTGAAAAACTTCTCTAAAGCAAATTTCACACTCCTCAAAACCGAGGTGGAATCCTTCAAAGCCCCCGGGCCTGTGGAAAATACGGCCCAGACCGCAGAATCCTTTATATATGCATTCTATGAACACCTTCAGGAATGCATGGATCATGCGATCCCAAATAAAACGAAGATCCAATCCTCCAAAGGCAGACGTCCTGTCTGGTGGACCCCAGCCATAAACAAACTATACAATAGAAGGAGGAAGCTACTAAATGATAAAGCAAAATCCCAAAAAGGGAAGGCATCACTGATCAGTATTAGCAAAAAACTACGGGCACTCATAAAATTGTCTAAGGCCAGCTTCGAGAGAAAAATTGCGCAGGACACTAAGGATAATCACAAGGCTTTCTTTAGTTATGTTAGTGACCTGGGTGGTAATTCCCAGATATGCTCAAAATTAGTCCAAAATGACAAAAAATACACTGAATCCACAGACATTGCCAACATCCTAGCTGACAGGTTCAGCGCAAACTCCCCACCACCCAAAGGGCAACTATCTATCCCAGCAGAGTGCTGCCCCCCTGACATCTCAGATGCTCAGGTAAGAGCCGCCCTCTCCAAAGCAAAAAACACAGCATCAATGGGACCAGACGGTGTCCTGGGCTGCGTCCTACATGAACTCCAAGAAGAGCTAAACCCAAACATAAAACTACTGTTCATTCTCAGCCTTACTACAGGATATGTGCCCAAAGAGTGGCGTACAGCAACAGTGGTCCCTCTCCATAAAGGTGGTGCCTCAACGGATCCTGGAAACTATCGCCCCATAAGCTTGACTAGCTTAGTCTGCAAAGCTATGGAAAGGATCATCATGGACCTCATAAATAAAGATATTGGGGACCTACAGACACTGGATGCTACCCAGTTCGGCTTTGTTAAGGGCAGATCCTGCCTCTTAAACCTGGTTGATTTCTTTGAAACAGTCACCAAGGCCATTTGCAGGAGAAGGTGGTCCACACAGCCTACCTGGACCTCGCAAAAGCCTTCGATACAATACCCCACTCGGGCATTATAGATAAGCTCACCAGCTTAAATATAAACCCCTATGTCACTAGATGGATTGCAAACTGGCTCAAGGACAGAACCCACATGGTTAGAATTGCTGGAGCCATGTCCGACTCCAAACCAGTTACAAGTGGTGTCCCACAAGGCTCAGTC
>NC_056739.1:791027273-791252413 GCF_019279795.1 Protopterus annectens
GTTAAATTAAGTGCTGTTCAAACCGTTTTTTGTCTTCAGGGTTTACTGTCTACCTGTTGCTTACCATGTCAGATAAAACCGTGTCAGAGAAACCTATGGATTTTAAGAAATGCGCTTCTTGTGGGCATTAGATTCTTAATGCTGATGCCCGCAAGAAGTCCATGTACTGTTTAGGAGAAGCCCATCTGGATTATTCATGCACTGTTTGCACCACTTTTAATCCTAGGGCCCTTTCTGACCATAGAAACAAGGTGATCTTGAAAGGATTACTTCCTGCTGGGGCTCAAACCCCCTCAAAAACAACTCAAGTGGTCTAAGAGCTGAGGAAGAGATACCTTCCCAAATCTCTGAAAACTTCCTCGGAAACATCTGAAAAGTTTCAAAAAGTCATGTATCCATCTCTGTTGGATCAGAGTCCAATCAGGCCACATATACGGCTCCGACTCGGCTGATATTAAAGCTCACAAGCTTTTACTGTCTCGAGGCTGTCCCATGGTGCACCACAGCAATTCCCCAGATTTCGTTTGCCGTGAAAGCTTCAAGGTTGTCTTCTTTACTGGCTCGTTGGCTAAGTGGAATTTTTTGATATTTTTGCCTATATTATTTCTTCTTTCTTATTAATAGTTTTACCCTATTATCTAGAGTGATTGCATGAGTGTTAGCATCCCCTGTCCCTTTCTTTAAGGATTGTACGGCTCGTTTAAGTTAGAGGGCCATAGTTGCTATTTTAAATTAGAGGACCTTTCCTCTCCGTGTGCTAGTTTTCCAAAAAAAAAAACATACCTTGTCTCTTTGTAGTTGTACTGTTATTATCTTATTTGTTTCTTTTCCTGTCATAAAAACAAAATGTCTAAGGATAAAGATAGATATCACAAGGAACACCGCCCTTCTGGCTTTAGAAAGTGTGATAAGTGTTCTCAGAAAATGTCATTAACCGACAGTCACACCAGTTGTGTGTACTGTGTTAGGGAGCCTCATTGGCAAGAACCCTGTACTTTTTGTCATGTGTTCATCACCAGGGTTCTTAATGAACGTAAAAGGAAACTTATTGATAGGGGTCTGTTGAGTAGTTCCTTCCAAGAACAGCTGGAACAAGGTCAGACTGTCTCTAAAAGTCACAAAAGGAAATCTCCATCGGCTCCTGCTTTGGAACCGACAAAAAAATCAAAAGCAATGGATCCAAAGAGTTCTGGCTCCGATTTTGCTTCTTTGATCTCGGTGCCGTCTGTCTCATCGGCTCTGAGACAATCATCTGTGTCGAGACATTCACCAATCTTGGAACCAGTTTCAACAACATTAAGATCTCCTGTTTTGGAAAGGAGGAGATCTCCATCTATCTCCACCTGTTCCTCCAAGACACTATCTGATGAGAATGTAGAGCGGGTGGTGATGAGGTTGCTCTATGACCAGGCGCTGTCAAAAATATTAGCTTCTCCCGACCCAAAGGTTTCAGATCCGTCCCATTCTCAGCCTACTGTTCCTCCTCTGACTGCCTCGCTTTTGAGTCTTATGTTTCAGGTTATAGAGTGCTGGAACCCTCGGTTCTGAGAACTCTTCCTGCTTCCTGGGAACTGATAACTTCATTGGCTCATTCTAGAGCCGAGGGGTCTGGGAGCAGACACTGTCCGGTCGACTCCGGAAGGGATAGTCACCCCAGTTTTTCTTTAGATCCGACCCTCCCTCTTGGTGTTTCTGCTCATATGAGCTCAGCTCCCACGTCCACTTCGGAGCCTGCTCCTCCTGTTCGTAGTCGACCTTTCGTTTTCTCGGAGCAGAGGTCTTCGGAGCGGGGTGGTAAGGCTTTTGAGGCTTTAAGTGCTAAAGCCCTGCCATTGGACATGACGTCCCTCCAGCAACTGGTAGCAGCCTCTTCTCCCCCCACCTGCCCCTAAGAGTAGGGAACCAGAGCCCCAAGGAACCCCCATAGGAGGTGTCCCCCTCTTCTGAAACCTCCCCAGATTATCCCACTGGAGAGGTCCCTAGAAAGAGAGTTTGTAAGAGGAAGCATATTGACTCACCCGAGTCTGTCACTTCTGACACTGATTTGGATGAGTCAGAAGGGTCCCCAAGATCCCCCTCTGAGAATGTCTCTTTTGCGGACATCCTAGAAATCCTTAGAGGGGTGATTGGAAGACCTCTATCCCTACTGAGGATGAATCATTGTACCTTGAGGCGTTTGGTTCCCGAACTTCCACCTCCTGGGTGACACCGTCATATGACTAACTATTAGGGGTCATATCTCAGAAAGCTTGGAACTCTCCTGACACAGTGGAGTCTGTCCCGAGGAGGCCTAATAAATTTATTACTGCTCCAGAAGACAAAACCTTTCTAACCAAGGGGAAGCACCTGTGGATGCTATGGTGGTAGCAGCAGCCACAAAGAAGGAGTTATCTGAGACATCCTCAAATATCGGTCCTCCTAATAAAGAGTCTAGGATGATGGATAAGTATAGAAAGCATACTTTTTCTTCAGCGACTTTTCCGTTACGATCGCTGAACTACCTGTCCCATTTTGCTAGGCTACAAAGGGATCTCTTAAGGAGTTGGGAGATACCCTTCAGGGTTCAGTAGCTTCAGGATCCGCTGACAAGTTATTTTCGCAGCTCTCCACCCTTACCTCTATTGCTAACTCCTCCATGAGGCTGATTTCTTACGCAGCTGATGGAGCGAGCAGGGTGGCTGAATCAGGGATCTCTCTTAGGAGACATTCCTGGATGCATCTATGCAGTTTTATGGAGTCCTTCAAGTCTTCCTTTACCAACATCTCCTTTGATGGTTCAGCTCTTTTCGGACCTCAGGTAAAAGAGACTTTGACCAGGTGCGAGCTTATCTGCTGTTGGAGTCCATTTCTCCCTTCCTTCCAGACCCTATCCCAAAGGTCAAACAGGAGGGAAAATGTGGTTCTGTAAATCCCAAAAAGGTTTCCCTCAAGCACAGGGTCAACGCTCCCCTGGAGGCAGAGGGGGAGGTTATAATGGAAGGTGCCGCTCTCGTGGCGGGTCCGCAACACCAGGGTGATAGAGATGCTTTCTTTGATTGACCCTTTCATCGCCCATGAAGGGTTGCCTGACCGTCCGTCTCTGGAGGCAGTCGGGGGTCGTCTGTTACTGTACCCAAGCGCCTGGCTACAAATTTCTCAACATTGATGGGTACAAAATATAATTTCCAGAGGTTACCTCATTCCTTTTGTTTCTGATCCCCCTACAAATCAGTCTTTACCAGATGTACCACCCAATCAAATAGACCGTGCAACATTAGAGGTTATTTCATTGCTTCAAAAGAGAGTCATCCAAGAAGTCCTCGCAGAGCAAATAGGATCCGGAACTTACTCACGATTCTTTAGTTCCAGAAAAGACCGGGACTGGAGATCAGTTCTAGATCTCAGCAAGCTGAACAAGTCTGTAAAAAAAATTTGAAGTTCCGTGTGATCACACTGCAGTCAATTTTTCCATTTATCAGAAAAGACAACTGGATGCGCTCCATAGATCTTCAGGACGCGTGCTGCCATATCTAAATGGGCAGGCACTCCAGAAGACATCTACGCTTTCAGCTTGGAGCCAGTCAGTTTCAATTTTGAACACTGCCTTTTGGCCTCACTGCAGCCCCTAGAGTGTTCACTAAATGTATGGCGGTGGTCATGGCTTACCTGAGATGTCAGGGATTCCAGGTGTTTCTGTATTTAGACGACTGGCTCCTCACTGCTACTACCAAGCACCAACTAATCTGAGCCAGGGATGAGACTCTATCCTTGTGTGCCAGATTAGGAATTACAGTAAATCTAAAAAGTCTGCTTCATCTCCATCGCAGCGTATTGTCTTCTTAGGCTCAGACCTAGACTCAACCACCATGACAGCAAAACTGACACCAGAAAGGATAGAATTGTTGCACAACCAAGTCAGACTCTTGCTGACCATAAACAAAGTGCAGGCCAGGATACTTCTTCAAGTTCTTGGTACTATGGCATCCACCATTCTGTTAGTTCCCCTAGCCCATCTACACATGAGTGCTTCAGTGGCTACTATTTGCCCAGTGGTCAATGCAGGATCTACCCTTGTCCCACTAAATATGCATTACAAACTCCTGCAAGAAGGATCTAACATGGTGGTTACATACAGATCAGCTTTATCTAGGTTGTTCCCTTGTTCTCCTTCAATAAAATGCAGTCTTGGCCACGGACGCTTCCCAGATACTCTGATGCCTCATGAGTGGTCCCTGAAAACAGAAGTTGCAGAAGAGATTTTCGGCAAATGGGGCCACCCTTGCTGCAATCTATTCGCCACGTACATGAACGCCAAATGCAGCAACTACTTTGCCCTCATTCCTCATCCGGGGATGTCACCCATGGACGCTCTGATCCACAGTTGGCCTCCGGGACTTCTTTACACTTTTCCACCTTTTCCCCTCATACCCAAAGTGATTCAGAAAGCAAAACTGTTGAAGAGTACCCTGATCCTCATTGCTCCTTACTGGCCTTGCCAAGTCTGGTTCCCCTTCCTGTGGCCTTATCTCTTGGAGGAACCATGGATTCTGGAACCATCTCCAGACCTCCTGATTTACCAATCGGGACAGTTCCATCCTACCATCCAAACCCTGAAACTGACAGCATGGCTGCACCAGTTCCAAGAATAGCCAGGTGTGTATATCCTTTTCTCCTACTGTTAAACACGTCCTCATTTTTTCCCACAAACCTTCCACCAGAAAATTATACTCCAGCAAATGGAAAAGGTTTTCCATTTGGGCAGAAAAACAAGGCATAGATCCCTACTTAGCTCCTATAGAGTCTATCCTGTCCTTCCTCGCATCTATTTTTCAAGAAGGAGCTGCAGCTGCCACCATTAGAGTTCAGTTGGCTGCCATCTCAAATTATCATTTTGGGAGCATGGGAAATTCTATTATGTGCCACTCTTTATGCAAAATCTTTTTAAAAGGAATCCTCCTTCTCAGACCTCCAATCAGGCAACCTCCGGAGCCCTGGGACTTAAACTTACTTCTAATCTCATTGATTTCTCCACCATTCGAACCATCTTCTTCATCCGACTTGAAATTGTTGTCTTGGAAAATATTGTTCTTAGTAGCTATAACATCTGCTAGGAGGGTTTCAGAATTGCAAGCTCTGACCATTCGACCTCCATATATTATTTTCCATAAGGACAGAGTTTCCCTACGAACTAATCCTTCTTTCTTCCCTAAGGTATGCTCAGAACATAATCTAAACACAACTATTGAATTACCAGTATTCTTCCCCAGTTATAGTAATAAGTCAGAATACAGACTACATCAATTAGATGTCCATAGAATTCTCCGATTTTACCTGCACAGGACTAAAGATTTCAGGAAATCGGATCAATTGTTTGTTTCCTTCTCAGAGAAAAACAAAGGCTTGCCCATTTCCAAAGTAACTGTCTAAATGGCTTTCAGACTGCATTTCATTTTCTTATAAAAGTGTTGGGAAATAATTGCCTGCTAAGGTAAGAGGCCATTCAACTAGAGCAGTATCAGCTTCATATGCCTTCAAATCCAAACTTCCAATTGATACCATTTGTACAGCAGCTGCATGGGCAAGACCTCCTACTTTTGTCACTCATTATAAATTAGATTTGGCCTCCCAGGACAGGTCATCCTTTGGGTCCACTGTGCTGAAGAGTCTGTTTGCTTGAGCCACCCAGGATAAAGGTGCTGGGGACGCTGCCCCATCCAGCAAGAATTACGGTGAGATAGGACTAGATAACATTAAGAAGTTATGTACTTACCATAACGTTCCATGTTTTTAGTCCATCTCGCCTACATTCTTGCATCCCACCCTCCTTCCCCCTTCCTGTATCCTGGAGGAAGTGGTGGATTATCCATTATGCTGTCTGACCTTGTTATAGTTGTCTGAGCTTATGCCATGGATAGTAAAACAAAATCCTTTTGTTTATATGTACATAGTTATTGATAATATAATCCCTATTATATATTTGGTTACTTTCTTGCAAACAAGATCTGGGGAATTGCCGTGGTGCACCATGGGATAGGGGATAGCCTCGAGCCAGCAAAAGCTCTCGAGCTTTAGTATCGGCCGAGTCGGAGCTGAGGTTTGACTCCGAATCCATCCGGCAAGAATGTAGGCAAGATGGACTACACACATGGAACGTTATGGTAAGTACATAACTTCTTCTTATAATGACATGTGTCTTTGGGAATTGTATAAGGGAGGAACTTCTATGTGTAATACTGATTTGTCCAGTGTACTCAAAACCTCATAATGAGCTTCTAGAAAGAGTGTTCAGATCCAATTATGAGGCCCATGTTTAAAAAACGTATATGACCCCTGTGAAACTTTTATTTAACACTGCAGACAGGATGGCAATAAGAGTTGGCAAGAGTTTTGTGTATTATTGATAAAGTTATTTGAAGAGTAATAGAAACATTAAACAATTGCACAGATGAATGGAAATTGAGATATGCAAGCAGTTTAATAGTGAGTTTTCTAATGTAATGTGTTTATAACAACCATAGAGCTGACACTGCGAAGTGTTTACTGATTGGCTAACTGTTAATGTAATTCTATAGGTGCATCATGTAGAGCAGCAGCTTCTGGTGTTGTTTTAAAGCACTATATCTGACCGAGACCTAAACCTGTCTTGAGGCTGTCAAAGTAGTGCTGCTGCTAGACGACTCTATGTATCCTGATGCCTTGAAAGCATGGCCTGCTGGATACTGTCTTAGACAAGACAAATACAGAGCTAACACTGAAGACCCTCCATCATGTGTATTGAGTTAGGTTTTACTTCACCATTCAAAATGTGGCATTTTATTTCCAAGATACCATGTATGGGGATGCCTGTATGCCTGACTGATGCATGTCATGAAGTAAGGCAAAGGTTTCATAATTGCCTCATTCCCATAGCTTGTCAGTTCTTTCCTCTCACTCGCACATGTAAGATCTCAATCTTGGTGCCATTGCTGAAGTCCTACATTCACATGCTTAAACATCAAAATAAGTGTTCCTCAGCTTACCAGTCAAGGCCTGTACCAGTTATGCCTTTATTATCTTGAGGAAGAATGACTTTGACAGCTGTCATGAATGTCTGCAGTTCAACCTGAGTACTCAACATCAAAAGTGAGAGCTTTGCAGAGGTGGTGGCAGTTGAGAGCTTTTCGTATGGACACAGGTGGGAATGGCATCTGTGCTATCCAGATACAAGTCAGAACATTGCTACCATGACACGCAGTCAGAGGCCAGCTCCAGACCTGAACCTGCCTTCTTGAGGAATGCTTGATAATCATTTAGCCAGGGACCCTCAAGTGATCTTTAGCAGCATAACTGTGATGGTATGGGTGAGACAAGAAGTCCCGTTTTGATGAAGTGATATAACATTCCCTGAGACTGTGTGTCTGTGAAGTAGGTTAGAATGAGCAATGAATTTGACCTCAAGTGGTAAGAATTCATGCCTTAACCAGTCTTCATTTTTGTTGAGGATGTTGGGGTTAGGGGATACTGCCCAGTGTTTTTCTGCAACCCCATCTTTGAGTTATTGTCTGGATTCTGTTGGTGACAGGCCTCATCCTGGGGAATATAATATTAATAATATCAATTCACAGATATGGGGTTTTCCATATGAGACCTGCACTAGCCCCCTGCCTTGCATGGGCCTACAGTGTGGCCAGAAAGAGCCAATTTGATCTTCCTGCACCAGGATTTGAATCTCAGGGACTGGATGTAAAGCAGATATTTTGTGTCAGTCTGAGTGACAGGTGCAAGAGCTCCACATTGTAAAGTTTGGTCTGAAGTCTAAACCAGATGAATATCAGACATGGTCCTTTCCTAACTCTTTGCTACCATTGGGTGGAGCATGTTCCTACAACAGATTCCATGTCACCAGAGTACCTGGATTGAGTCTTCAAATGGAGAGAAAAGGAGAAGCAGCTATATAAGAGATCTGCCTGTCAAACACTGTGTGTGTGCATGTAAGCTGAAAGTTGAAAATGTGTATTCAAAAGAACTGCCCTATATAATAGGGGAGAGTAATAGCTTTCCATTATAATGGCTTCTCTATCCATGTTATCATGGAATGTAATTGGCCTTACAGTTATAGACAGAATCAGAAAGTACTGAGTTATATTAAGAAGTGCAGGGTGCAAATAGCAATGCTGCAAAAGACACGTTTGGATAGAAATGAGAATGTCCAATTGACAAAGAAAGGATTTTAGGAAGGACTTTAAGCAGAATATCGGTGACAAAGGAAAAGGGGAGAAAAACACTAATTACTAGAGGGGATATAATAGTTACAGAAGTGGGAAAAAGGCAATAATGGTGCATTAGTAGTAGTAGGAGTTATTGGAAGAGAGGAGGATTATGCCACCATGTATTTATAATCTACCAAAAACTGCTGTTATGGAGCTTAAGTGAATTTTGGGAACTGTAATAAACTTTCGACAGGGAATATTATTTATGGGTGGGACTACAACCTGATGTGCAGTAGCAAGACTATATCAGGGGACCTAGTAAGAGAAATATAACAGATATATTTCTGAAGAAATTTAAGAATATTTATGAAAAATGTGAATTTAGTAGTAGAAACCCAAACTAAATTTGCATATTGTTTCACAAGGTACAACAAATGAGCTTGCCCAGATAGAAATTATATTTCACAGGAGAGTGTGTATTTGAAAGTTTTGACTCAATAAAATTATTTCAGATTGTGCATGAATAAAAATTCAAGGTAATGATGTAAAAGTAGGACCTTTGCATTTCCTACTTCTCTGTTAAAAAGAGAAGAATTCAAGGAATGGGTAGTAGAAATTATCTGAGAATTAATAGGGGAGATAGAAATATCTTAAGAAGTGATAGCTATTGATTGGTCCAAAATGAAAATGAAGTTTAAAAACATGGTAGAAGTAAGAGAGAGATATTGGGGGAAGGAATTATTAAGAAGGGTTCACAAAGGTCAGCTTGGGGCAGAATAAGGAGTCGTTCCTAGAATAGGAACAACTGCAGAATGCTAAAGGGAAAATACGGCATTATGTGTTTAGAAAGGCTAATGTTAAGCAACTATTTTTGATGACAACTCCAGAGTACAAAAAATTTCAGCGCAATGACTTTGGCAACAAAAAGTAGAAAGGGTCGTCAACAAACATAGGGAGCCTATGAAAAGAAAAATAACTAAAGGTTTAACAGACACATTAGAGATATTTCAGAAAATTAATGAAAAATGTGTATAAAGCACAGGAATATGGAAACCAAGAAAAGGCACACATGAAAATATTTATGGAAGCCTTAATGTATACCAAGGTTAGAGGAAGGTAAGGCTCAACAAATGCAGATAGGAAGGGATGAGCTACAAACTGTGATGTATAATCAGTCAATTGGGGAAGTATCTAGAAACCAACAGTATTCTTGTAGAGGCTGTGATGAAAGAAAGTGATAAAGACTCTGCATCTTAGAAGAAAGTTGTGGTGGCTGTAATACTCAGAGGGTAAAGACCATTCAGATCCACCTTTATGTAGACCGTTTCAATTTTAAACCATGATTATGAATTTTTTTATGGCCATACTAGCTAAGAGAATGGCAAAGGTATTTCCCAAATTGATAGATATGGATCAGTGTAGTTTTGTGGAGGGGAAGGAAATGTTTGACAGCAAGAAACAATGATGATCCAGAGGGAAGTAGAATGTAAGGAAACCTTGCAATTATTAGTGGGTCTTGATGCAGAGAAGGCATTCAGTAGAAGAAGCTGGAATTTTATAAGTAGGGTAATATTTCCATGAAATTAGATATTTTCTCCTTGCATCATTTAGAGTATATTATTGTCAGTTTTTGCTTACTTTTAATGATTTTTTTTGTCTCAGTTGCCAGTACTTGAATCAATCCATCCATCCATCTGCAGCCCCTTTTTCCCATTTTTTGCAGATAGGTTTGGGATGTCACTTCACCAATGACAATCATCTAATGTCAAGGTTTGCACTGCACGCTTGCATACACATTCATACCCTAAGGCCAATTTAGTGTGTCCAGTCCACCTACTGCATGTCTTTGGAGTGTAGGAGGAAACTGGAGCACCTGGAGGAAACCCAAGCAAACACAGGGAAGACGTGCAGACTTTGCACAGAAGGCACCCCAGCCAAGAATCGAACAGGGAAACACCTTGCTATGAGGTGACAATGCTGTCCACTGTGCTACTATCTTCAGACACAAAATAAGCTGCATTATGGTTGTATTTTATTTGCTATGCCTGTTTAAGTTAACGTTATACTGCAGCTATTGTGGCTGTAACTAAATTTAAGTTTTCAAGTCTACAGTTGTTACCGCCTTTTATTTTCTTTCATAAGAACTTTTCTATTCTTTGTTTTGGGATAAATTATATGCTAACTAGCATTCATACTCCCAACTAAAGTTTGCACACAACATCATCTCTCACCCTAAAAAATGTCTGTCAAACAAATTCTTACTGAAACGTATATACCCACTAAAGACCTCGACAAGACCTCGACACTCTTACTTCTGTGTACTAAATCTCGCAGTATGGCTGGCAGAGCCATCTGTTTTCACAGTATTACTAACCTATGGAGTAAAATCATCCTCTTGCTTAGGCAAACTGACAACATTCAGCTCTTCAAAACCTCTCTCCAACTCTGTTTGAAGCTTTCTGGCTCTTCACTTGCTCTTTCTCCCTTATACCTATCCTTTCATTTTATATGTATCACCCTGTCTTGTATCTGTTTCTTTTCTGAATATATCTATGAACATTACAGACGTATCTTAGGCTAACTAGATGACTAGTTGAACTTCAGTTTCAAAATACTTCATTCATAAGTTTAATTCCCATGACTTGAGAAAATATGGGTACCTGAGTTAAATTAATATAACTTACATTTGTTATGTAGTCAAACACTAACCTCTAGTGGGGAGCATTTTCTCCACTCTCCCTGACCTTGTTTTTTTTTATTTGTTATATTTGTTTTATTTTTTTCTGTCTTCTCTATCTTGCTATTGTGTTATACACTGTTTATATAATCTTTTAGAGCTTTTCTGCCCTGGCATCCTCTGAAAGGGGGCTTTTACCCAGTCAAGACTACCTGTACACAATGCAATCAATAACTAAATAAATACATTTATTTGGAATTGTTTGTACCGTTACTGCCCAGTCACTTGATATAATGTATGCTTTTAGTCGCACATTAGATTTATCAACATATGTTATGTTAAGTCATGGATGGTTGCCTACCACAGCGGTCCTTTCCTGTGAGGAATTTGGCTTGAACAGTCAAAGCTTTGTCAGTGTGTACCCACTGGAAGATTCACACTGGTACACAATTTCTACAGTTTTGGCCAGGAGAAGGCACCAAAAAGGTGGGTACAACCCAAATGTTCTCACTTACTGTCAGAATGACCTTTCATCACAGAGCTTCTGATATTATAAATGTGCAGGGCTGTACTTTTATTTCAAATGAACATTAAGTGGGGATGTGATTATGTTAATATTACAGAAACCAATTGTTAAT
Source organism: Protopterus annectens (assembly GCF_019279795.1). Classification (NCBI taxonomy): domain Eukaryota; kingdom Metazoa; phylum Chordata; order Ceratodontiformes; family Protopteridae; genus Protopterus; species Protopterus annectens. Next base: position 791,038,757 of record NC_056739.1, read on the forward strand.
AAAATTATGTTTCTCATTTTAGTGTTGTCTTGTTTGGATAAGCTGTATGTTATGGCTTCATTTACTGTAGGACTCTGTGCAGACAGAAGGGACCTCTAGCAGGAGCAAGTGTGGATTTCTGCCCGAGGTTGTTAACGTAATGGCATTCTTGACCCAAGCTCTGTTTTACAAATGAACTTTGTGTATTATCCAGAGCAGAGTCTGCTTGTTCCTTTCATTGTCTGTGTGTTTTTGTGAGTGTATTAAACACCTGTTTGGTTGCATGGATTGTAAATGTCACTGACTGTAGATCTTGTATTTGTGTAATAGATATCATTTGGCAGGATATTGTAAATAAGCATTTTTTCCCCCATCTTTGATATTATTTTATCATAAGTTATGCCAGTGTCTTGCATATGAAATCACTGCAGTTTATATTACAGCATAGCTGAATCATGGCTCATTTTACTGTTTCCTTCAGATGAGCAATGACATCATCTGTATATGCTGTCGTGAGATCTCATTGGACAGAATATTTGACGGCTTTGTTCTCTCCAGTAAGAAGGTCCTTAATAACTGTATCCAGTGTTGCCAGGCTTGGAAAGAACATTATCTGCATGCAGCCCTGCTTCATCACCGGTAAGGCAGAGAATACATTTAATGTCATTTCTTGCTGACAGTAATGCAGTTAAGGACACCATATGATGTGTATTACATGAACAATAGCATGATGGCAGGGTAGCTCAGTGGTAGGATCTCAGCCTTACAGCTCCAAAGGTCAGGGAATCGAGCTTTAACTCCATTCACTGCCTGTGTGGAATTTGTGTGTTCTCCTTGTGTATGAGTATGTGTTTTCTTTGGGTACTTCAGTTACTTCTTATCTCTTGGAAACATGCTGGTTAATTGATGCATTGTATTGTCCATACATATTGCATTTATTGCTGTGCTTGTGGCCTGGGTCATGGCAGAAGATGATCCGGTTCACTTATCCGGTTAATAAATGAAAATGTGAGATGCCAACAGAAGGGCACCTGTATATGTATGTACTCTCTCTAAATGTCATTTTTCACATACCTTAGGTACCAGCTATACACTATTCCATGCCACCTTGAACCTCTGTCATGTTATGCCCAACTGTTTTAGCTAATGGTCTGTCCCTGACATTGTCCACTACTTCCTTGAAAAGGAACTTCTTTGTGTCTGGAGTGAGCTATTCTGTCTCTATTTACCATTCATGATACTTAGTTTGTGCATCATCTTTTCTCTTAAACAGTGCTTCTTTCACTTTTCTAAGAATATCATACCCCCTTTTCCTTCCTATTCTCCGTTGAGAATGAATCTGTCTTCATTCATACCTTGCCTATTCCGTTATTCCAGTCATTAACGTTATTGTCCTTTGCACCCTTTGTCACTTCTATTCTTCTGTCCCTGAAACACCTCCAGAAATGCTTACAGAATTCTAAGTGGGATCTATTTGACCTGTGTAAAGGAGGAATAACCTTGACCTTTGAGTTCTTTCTCTGATGTGTAATCCACCATCTTGTCAGTTTTGGTCACCACCTTTTTGCATTGCTGTGTGCAGCTTGTTCACAGGATGGGTACCGCACCTTGATCCTTTTATGTGTGCATGCTGGTAACCTTCCCCTTATGGTTTGCTCCCAGGGTGCATTACCATTTATTTTGCCAGCATTTTAGTTCCCATTCCCTGTCATTTTCATCTTGGTGACTGGTCTTCTGTGGGGGCACCTTTTCAAAGTGTTTACTGAAATAAGAGCATCCACAATATCCTATTTATCTCCACCAGTGGCATCCAAGTCATACATCTAAATAAGGCGCATCTGGCATGACTTCCTCCTGGTGAAACCATGCTCATGTTTATCTTTGTGCACAAAATCCTCCTCATTTACATGCAGGCAACAGAGATCTGGCTGACTCACTTGTAGTTTACTTGAAAGCTTTTTGATCCTTTTTTGTTTGGTGACACGACCTTGGATATTTTGCATAGCTAAGGTCCCTGATTTACTTCCACTACTTCCTTCATTATCTATGTGTACATGCTTTGAGGCATCTGTGACTTATCTCCCCTTAGGCCCTTCAAGTTCTTTGCTATCTTCTCTGTAAGTGTGTTTCCATCTTTACATTCCCTCATCTGCTTCTTATGTTGAAATCCTCCTTTGCTTTTCCTTTATGAAGACCAGAAATAAATACTCATTCAGCAGACTAGTCTTCTCTTTGGCCTATTTATATTTTATCCCTTAATTCATTATAATTTTTTGCTCCATTTGTATTTTCTTCTTTCCCTGTTGTGTATATCTAAAAAAAATATTTTTAGGCTTTTCTTTGCCTTCATTGCTACTGATATTTCTATTTCGACCTTTAACTCATTAATTACATAAGTATTAGTCTCCTTTGCCCATGACTGGAAGAGCTCCCTGGTCAGCCTTAGTAAGAAGCTGAGATCCCTCATAAAATCCTTCAGAGCTAGTTATGAAAATAAAATCGCCACTGATTCTAAAGACAACCACAAAGCATTCTATAGATATGTCAAGAATCTCAATGGCATCACTCAAATCTGTTCTGAGTTACAGCACAATGGCACTAAATATACAGAACCAACTGATATTGCCAACATCCTGGCAGATGGGTTCAGTGCTAACTTTATCAACCCCCACCCCCTAAAGGGCCCATCTGTGTACCAGAAGAATGTAAAGTTCTTGTAATCATGGCTGCACAGGTAAAAAAAAAAAAAAACTCTCCAAAGCCAAGAACACAGCATCCATGAGACCTGACAACATCCCAGGTTGCATTCTGCATGAACTACAGAATGAACTGGCACCCCACCTAAGCATCATGTTCAATCATAGCCTCACCTCAGGCTTTGTGCCAACTGAATGGTGCACAGCGACGGTTATCCTACTCCACAAAGGGGGTTGCCACCACGGACCCCACGAACTAACCGCCCCATTAGCCTAACATGCCTGGTCTGCAAGGCCATAGAACGTTTCATCATAGAACCTATAAACAAAGATATCAGTACTCTCCAAACTCTGGACCCCACCCAGTTTGGGTTGTAAAAGGCAAATCATGTCTCCTAAACCTGATTGACTTCTTTGAAGCAGTCACCAAAGCTGTAGACGAGGGTAAGATGGTTCACACAGCCTATCTAGATCTTGCCAAGGCTTTTGACACCATCTCCCACTCTGGAATTATAGATAAACTCACTAAACTAGGTATAAATCCTTATGTCACAAGATGGGTTGCCAACTGGCTCACTGACAGAACCCACACTGTGAAAATAGCAGACTCCAAATCCGACTTCAGACCACTGACAAATGGAGTACCACAGGGTTCAGTCCTGGGTCATCTCCTGTTTGGTATCTACTTTTCTGAAGTACAGGCTAACACAGAAGGTCTTTGTCTAACGAAGTTTGTAGATTACTGCAAACTAGGAGCCATAATTGAAACTCCTAACAATGTGGAGATCCTACAAAAGGGCCTCACTGAGACAGATGCCTGGTGTCAAAGCCATGGCCTCAAGCCCAATGCCAAAAAGTGCATTGTCATCCCCTTTGATAAAAACTCTGTACCCATGAGCTACCACATAGGTGATAGTCTACTTAACACCGAAAGTGTGATAAGAGACCTTGCATAATCGCCTACTCGGAGGCGATCTCTGCCTAACATACAAAGCTATGTCAAACCCAGAGCTGTTGGACATGCTCCACTTAAAGAAATCCCAATCCCTCCGAGCTGCATGCTCTAGGGACTTAAAACTTGTCACCACAATAAACAGAACATGCTGGAGGGATAGATTCCTGTCCCATAATCTAGAACAAACTACCTATCTATATCAAACAAAGCTCCTCATTAGCACTCTTCAAAAAAAAAAATCTTGATGATTGGATGGGAAATATGAAATTCACCCTGGATATCACCTCTGTGGCTCTGCTCGACAGGAGTACAGGAAAATAATTTTCTTGGGTGGCGAAAGCCAGGGTACCTTTTTGGCTAGCCTTGTATAGTCCCTAGGGCCGATAGCCTAATACCTACCTATGAACCTTTATGCTTTTTCCGTGCTCTTCTCTTACTTTTACTGCATAAGCATTCCTATTTTCAGTTATTAATCTTTGACCTTCTATCTTACACATGCAGACCATCTCCTTTCCTCTGCTTAATCCCCAATTCTCTTCCTTTCCAAATCCTTCTCCTAGTGTATTTCTACATTTCTTCCAGTGATTATTTTTCCATCACTCTCTCATATCCAGACTTAATGTTTGCCCATGAAAATATACCAAGGTATCTGTTTTGGTTCTGTGTTTGCTCCTCATATGTTTTGCAAAAAACACATTTGTATGTGAATTCTTAGTAAATGGCACTTTAGTTTCCTGTTCTTACAATCATGCAGCCAATGCCAGGAAAACAGCTTGAATTCTTTCTTGCATTGCAGGCTCCTGAGCATTTTGTTGTACGCCTCCTTTAATCAACAACTTATTTACCCTCATTCCAAACTGATGAGGGTTGGTATGTTTCAATTAATGCTTAGGAAACTAAGGTCATATATAACTGTTACTCTCTTCCTTATCCCCTGATCTATTCTGTAAGCTTTGCATCCTCCCATATCAGGGAAGGGGACTTTAGCTGGTGTCCACAACTATAATTCCCTTGTATCACTTCAGTATGGCCAGCATGCTAGTTTTGTAAATATTCTTTCTGCTTCCTTAACTCCATGCACTGAATCCCTACCTCCACATACTCTACTACTGGTGTCTCTGTTTCCCATCTGTATCATGTTTGAACATGCCATGTACAATGTAGTCTAACTTTCCCAGTCCATAAACATTACTCTGCATTTTAGTCCTCTCTGCTGTAGTGAATTTTTATTCAGCCCCAATTGCCTTCAGCTGTGAAATGTTATTTTGGAAACCCCATACATTGTATACTCTCCAGACATTTCTTCACCCAATTTTTCCTAACATTTTTTTTTAGTTTTGCTTGTACAGTTCTTGTACTATCTGTTCACTTTGTGTTTAAAGGAGTATTAACCCTGATATAGTCCTCAGACTTCTACCATTTTCTGCATCCCAGGTAGCTGATATGTGTAACCCGTGGCTTGCAGATTACCTCCACAGTCTTCCCATGCATTTTCAGTTTCTGACATCCCATGACCATGCTTCCTGTACTCCGCCACCTGTTATAATCAGCAGTTTTCTGTTTTCTTCCCGAGTCACATATTGAAGAACATTGCAACTGTATTCTCTTTCATATATCCTTAGCCCATTCTGTTGTCTTTTTCCTTGCTGCCTCCACTATTTCTTCAATGATGAAGTGTAAATGTTGCTGGTAAACCATGAAATGGGAACTTCCAAAATGGCTGCACACTGATCGGCAACTTAATTTCAGCTCTACCATTGTTTAAAAAGAAACTGAGAAGTAAGAGCCAGCAATAGTGTCAGCTTGAGTAGAATTCAGTTACTGGCTAGTAACTACACTGCCAGGATGTTAGCAAAGAAGAAATATAGAGAACCTGAAAATAAAATCAACCACAAAAGGTGAAAAGAAAACCCTGGCTGGGAAGAATACTGCATCTGTTCAGCAAAAAGAAGTTCATGCTTAAACTTTGGTACAAGAGATGGCTTCCAATTATTTAGAGGAGAAAAATAAACATATTCAGAGATGATTAAAATAAAAGAAACATTGAAGGAATACATCTACTCAAATAACCCGAGGCTGAAAAGTAGAGAAGCATTATCTAGCAATTCATGTGAACTGATAAAACTGCAAAAAATCAGAGGTGGAAATAAAGGAAAGTCTGGCTGAGTATGAGACTTGTCAAGAGCTGTTTTCAGAAGGGAAAAGTATTAAAAATTGGAAACAGTGGGTGTGTTTATGGAAAATGATTATTCACTGCACACCAGGCAGAAGTGAAGCAAAATGTAGCCCAGCAATCGGGTGATGTGGAGAGTAGGTGTGAGATTCAAGTTGCTTTATCAAGCTTTCTTTAGAATACTTTATTTTTAGAGGATTAAAGAAATATTTTGATGCAGAACAGGTTAAGGAGAAAATAGTTTATCCAAGAAAAACATGAGTTAGCAAACAGAGGAGGACTCTGCTTCTCATTATTCTGATGATAACAACCATACAGAGACTTTGCCTGTGACACCTTTTACAATATTCCAAAGGGAAATGCGTGATACAAAAAAACAAAAAAACATAGGAGTTGACTAAAAGAATCAGGAGTACCTTGGACTTTAATGAGAGTCTGATGTTGGGAGATGGAGATGAACGGGAAGAAGGCCAGCAGCACTGAAATTAGTGAATAAACTATACACTATAAAGCATCAGTCACATCTGTGAAATATGGCTTTACTAGAAAAAGTGGCTGAGAAAGACTGAACTTTTTTGACTTTGTCAAATTTGTGGGTGGACTGTAAACCATATACCCCATTGTGTCATGGTTAGGAAGACACTAAAAGGGAAAAAAAAGTAAAACTATGTTCGTTTTAGTATTTATATAGGATGGCTGAAAAGCCTTCAGGTTTTAAAAGAGTGTAAGGACTGTGGGCATAAGATTCCTCTTTCTGAGGCACATGATTCCTATCTATGTTGTTTAGACCTTGCTCGTTTAAAGTTATTGTGCATCTTTCATAAAGCTTTTAACCCACGAGCCTTAGTAGACCATAAAAACAAACTTATTTTGAAAGGTCTTTTGCCTATGACCTTCTCTGAATCATTATCTGGAGCTCAAACCTCCAAATTAGACAAGGTGCCAAGGTAGTGGCTATCAGACTCTTCCGGATCCTCCACTCTGTCTTTTGATCCTACCATGGAGTCAGCCTGAAAAGTATCAAAACAGTTTGATCTGAAGAATAAATCTTTGGATCAGTCTGACTCAGGTGCCCGATCTGTTTCATCGGATCCGATAACTTTGGATCTGAAACGCTCCCTCAGTCCCAGTATGTGGCCTCTCTGGAACCGGTTCCTTCCAGCCTGCCATCACCGCTTTTGTAGAGACGGCAGCATTCTAGGTCCCCTTTGCTTATTTTCATTCTTCCAGGAGCTTGACAGAAGCAGATATGTATAGAAGGATGAGGAAGTTTATCTCGCCACAGATTCCGATGAGAGTTCTCCTTGCTTCTTCCCCTTCGGGTGTGGCGACCTTTGCCAGTGCTAATCCACCCAACTTGGCTACTTCTCCTATCTGGCATTTGGCTTCAGAGCCTTTGGATCAGAGTCTTTTGGGATCATCTCTATTGGATCCAAAGATTGTTGAATCTTTGGAACTGATCCATTCTCTGAGTCCACCAGCTTCAAATCTGTCAGAACTAGATGACTGTACTGTCATTATTGAAGCCAATGTGTTAGAGCTGACCCCAAAGTTGTTGGAGCTGTCTCTGCCTCTCAGAGCCTCTACATTGGACAGCTTTGCTCTGACGTCTGTCTCTGGTAAGCTGCCTTTGGTTCAGAGGGAGCTAATGGTTCTGAAGCATCTCAGTTCCATCATCCTCTTTCTCCCTGGAGCATTATTTATTTATTTATTTATTTTATTTTACATTCGTTTACCGGGAAGGTCTGACTGGACACAGGTCCATTTTCAGCGGAGGCCCAGGGAGGAAAGCTCCAAGTATAGCAAAATACACTACAGTACACAGTACTATATAATACAATACAGTGTTGTACAAAAACAGTGGCTGAATGTTCACTGAGGTTTGGTAGTAGTAGAATATAATACAGTGATAAACTTATTTACAAGATAAGACCTAAATTAGCTTGGTAAGGTTTAGCATACTTAGGAAATGGTATAGCAGAATATAGTACAGTGAGCCTTTGAAGTGGTAGAGAGAGTATTCTCTGCCTCTAGAGGACAAATGTTTCCACCCCTAGCCCCCCCTTTCGATCTTTCTTTTGAATCCCAAATGTCTTTGTGCATTAAGCCTATACAGTCTACTCCAAAGTCACCTGGCTACCCAGCAGGGTATACTTATATCTTCTGATACTTCTATGGAACATCCCACAGAAGTCCCTAGGAAGAGAAAGTGCAAGAGGAGGCACCTAGACTCTCCTCAAGAGTCAGTCACAGAAGATAAAAATTTTGATGAGGGGGAAGGGTCCCCAAGAACACCACCTCCTGATATCTCCTTTGGATACGTCCTGGGGATCTTCAAGCAAAGGGATGGTTGGTCTACCAGTAACCCTTCCCAAGAGGAATCTGTACTCCTGGAAGCCTTTGGGTCTGGCCCATCTACCTCATGGGTGACTCCATCTGCTGATTAGCTCATTAATTTACTCTCTGGGTGTGCATGGAAGGAACCCGATGCTGCTGAGCGAATCCCAAAGAAAGCAGAGAGGATCTTGGCATCACCGAAAGGAAGAGAATTTTTGGAGCGAAGGAGTACCAGTAGATGCCATGATCATAGGGGTGGCCACAAAGAAGGAACTCAAGAAACTGAGTTCATCTGTCCATCCACCTAACAGAGAGTCCAGGGCATTGGACAGATTTGTGAAGCATGTATATGGTTCAGCAACCTTTGGACTCAGGTTGTTGAATTATTTGCTACACTTTACCAGACTTGAGAGAGACTTAATTAAAGAACCTTTTTAAGTTTCTCTCTGGGACCATTACTTCTGAGGCACAAAGCTCTGTTGCCTCACATTTGGGTGTACTACAATCCATCTCAAATTTGTCCATGAGGCTCATTTCACATACAACTGAAGGTACCTCAAGGGTGGTGGGATCAGGCATTTCCATTAGGAGACATGGATGCACCTGTGTGATTTTTGCGCTGCCCTTCAAGTCGTCCTTTGTCAGTACTCCCTCTGACAGAAATTCTTTGATCATAAAGTGAAAGACTTATTCTGCAGGTCTGAGCAAGATGGTAAGATCCTGTCTGCAGTGGGCGTACATTTTTCAACTCCTCAAAGAACCTTCTCTTGAAATAATGGAGAGGTCATAAAATGAGGTTCAGAAAGTCCCAGGGTCCTTTCCATGACCCACGTGGAGATAATTCCCCCAGTGTCAGAGGGGAAACGCTATTGGAAAATGCTGCCAGCATGGCAGACAAGGCTCGCAGAACCAGGGGTCCAAAGATATCTTCTCTGACAAGACCTTTCCAGCACTCCTGAAAGGAGGCCTGATTGTCCACTTCTGGAGGCAGTCAGGGGTCATCTATCCCTGCATTAGACAGCCTGGCTAGACATTACAAAAGATACATGGGTGCAGAGGATTATTTAGGAAAGCAGCAGCTCTAGAAATAAAAAAGCTGTTAGAAAAAAGTCATCCAAGAGGTCCCACAAGACCAGAAAGAGTCTGGAACCTACTCAAGCCTGAGATTGCAGGGATTCTGGGTGTTTCCCTTCTTAGTTGAGTGGCTAATAACCGCTCCGACCAGACATCTTTTGATAAAGGCATGAGAGTATGTAGTCCAGGTTTGCTCTCATATAGGAATTACCATCACTCACAGCAAATCTCAGCTAGAACCATCTCAGACATTAGAGTTCATAGGGGCCTTGTTCAATACAGTATCAGTGAGCCTCCCTTCCCTTACCAAGAGTGCACATTATTTGATTTCAGGTCAAAATGATTCAAAATTCTTCTCTATCAGCTCGATTGATTTTACAAGCCTTGGGGCCAATATCCGCTGTGATAGTTCTGGTTCTGTTAGCAAGATATACCATATGATAATTCTTCAGTGGACCCTAGCAACTCAGAGTGGTCTATGTCACACCAGCCTGTGTCCACCCAGATAAGAATAACTCAAGCATGCAAAAAGCACTTCTTGTGGTGAATTCACTCAGATAAGAGATTACAAGGCTGTCCCTTCATTCTTCCTCAGTCTAAAGCCATAGTGACCACTGACACTTACCAAATTGAATGGGGGGAGGACTTCTTGGGAAAGGCAGTCCAAGGCACATGGTCCCCCGAAGAGGCCAACACGCATAACATTGTCCTGGAAATGAGAGCAGTACTCCTAACCTTGCAGGCCTTTCAAGACTTGTCTCCCTTCTGGGACTATTGAGATCCAGACAAACAATATTTCAGTGGTTTAGAACATCAGCAAACAAGGAGGGACCAGATCTTTACCCCCTTTTGTCGAGAAGCTCTCAGAGTGTGGTAATGGGCAATTTCATTCAACTAATTTCTGATAGGGATGCACATTCCAGGGAAAGCTAATGTGATAGCAGACAAGTTGACCAGGTCCATTTTATTGCCTCACGAGTGGTCTGCTAACATGAAAGTTGCTGAAAAGAAATATCGCCAGTCAGGTCAACCTTGCTGAGACGTCTTTGCATCTCCCCTCAACAACTAGTGCAGCAGGTTCTTTGCTATGATATCCCCACTGTGGGAATTGCTGTGAGATGCTCTCCTCGACAATTGGCTCCTGGTCTCCTCTTTGCTTATCCCCCAATCCCTCTAATCCCCACGTTTCTCCAGAAGGCATTTCGATTGAAGAGCAAAGTCGTCCTCATTGCTACTAATTGGCCTCATCAGATTTGGTTCCCCTTCTTTGGCCTAATTTAGTTCACCGTTTATGGATTCTGGATTCAATTCCAGACCTCCTGTCTCACCCAACCAATATGATTCACCTAGATATTTTAGACCTAAAGTTGACTGCATGGTTTCTTCACTTCCATTGGTAGCTAATGACCCAGGCTTTCCTCCCCTGTCCATCACATTCTTTTATCTTCCCATAAAGCTTCCACTAGGAAGATTTTTAGAAGTAAATGAAAAAAGATTTTTGGTCTCAAGGGGAGGTGCATCCTTTGGCTCAACAGTGCTCAGTAATATATCAAAATATGTTTTTCAGGTTTTTCCTGTATTATGTAAGAGCATTTGGTGAGTTACTCCCAAAAGACAGTTGGCCCGGGGCCCAGTGTGAATCACTGACTTTTCACCCCCAAGACAGTTATCTGTCCAAGAAATTAGGCAGGAAAAAGAGGTGATGGCGTTATGGTTACCTACAATGGTTATAATATTTTAATTATAATAATTTTTAAAGATCTGTAAACCTTTTACACAAACCATTTTTGGCATTCCAAAAATTCACAGGGATGTAGTAAACCTCCATTTTGACCTATAGTAGTGTCCCAAAGTTCCAAGACTTATGCTTTGTCTGTTTTGATTGATGGCTTAAACCCATCCATGAGAAGGCACCTCATTTAGTCAGGGGTTTGTGAGACTTTCTGGGCCACCTAAAGGCAAATCTGTGGAGTTGTCAAACAAGATTTCTTACTATTGATGGTATTGATCTTTTTACATCTATCCCAAATGAGAAGGGACTTGTTTATTTCATGAAAGTTCAATTGGTAACTATTTTTTTTATCAAATGATAACATTAATTTAATTACTGACCTGATTTCCTGGTTTTGGACAACAATTATATATATTTTGAAGGTGAATTATTTAAACAGATTAAACGGGTGGCGATAGCAAGGCTTGCTTGCCCGTTCATGCTCATTTAGTGCTTGTGGCTTTGGGAAAGCATTATGTTTTTAATTGCAATTTCTCTTTAGAGCATTAGATTATATTTGCATTTTGTGGATGATATATTTATTCTTTGGGAAGGTTTAGATGTCCAGGCTGAGCGATTTTTAATATACTTGAATGGAACTACTGATTTTTTAAAGATTTACTTCGCATTTAAGTAATTCTTTAAAAACTGTGCTGTGAATATGTCTTTAATTACAAATTGTTTTTTCAAAAATGCTAATTGTTTAATTAATTGGTTGATTTCCCACCTTGCTGTTTTAGCAAGGAGTATATAAAGGGTTTGCATTTTGTATGTAATGTTGTCTGATGAAGCGTGGGAGGACCCACGCGAAAGCGCTTACTTTTTGGTTTACAATAAAGACTTTTCCTGTTGGATTTTTACTGGGACTTATTCAGCTTTATTTGCATCGTGGTTTGGTACTCCTTTTACCATTTTCTTCTGCATTTAAGTAATACGAGCATTATTTGGATACCTACATTACACACTCACATGATAGTTTTAAGGCACAGATTTATAGAAGACCTCCTTTTAGCAATTCTTTACATTTTTCGAGTCCCAATCCTTTTTTTCAAAAAAGAACTTGGTGAAAGGACACTGTGTAAAAATAGATAAAATGACATCTGAATTTAAAGATGTCACTGTTGAACTAGAAAAGATTGTCCATATGTTTTTGGTCAGGGGTTACCCTGAAAATTTGGTCAGAGATATTAGCAATGAGGTTTTGAATGGATGGGGTCACAAATAGGGGTTGGCTTGACAAATATTTCGGACAACTCACATGCTAAATCCAAAGAGTATTTTGAGCATGCCGTGGTGGTGCAATGTAACATGGGTATGAGAGTGCCAGAAAAAAGGACTCCCTTGGAAGAAATTCGCACTTCATTTAGCGCTTTCATCCACGTGTAACAGTTGACTTCATCAGAATGAAAACGCTTTAAATGAATTATGGTTAAATAGTGTTTGAAGAACATCACATGACTGAAAAAACAAATCAAAAACCAACTTCAATTAAAATACTGATGTGCTAGTTAAACACATTAGTTTCCGTCAATTTACTTGACTATGTTACCCTTCTTAAGTATAAATTATTGCACACAAAAATCGACAATACATTGTGTTTAAAACAATTTTTTTTAATTTTTTTGATTGGTACTGCCTCAGTTATTGGTTTTTGTGGTTATGAGAGATACTAGAAATATTATTGCTGAGAATTATAATATTTTAGGACCAACCCCATCATTTTTAAAGTGTTGGGCAATGAGCCAAATTTTGTTTGTAAGACAGCAAGTAACTCTAGAAATATTTTTGAATCTGCTCAAAATAGGTCTTCAGAATATAGCATGAATTTTACTAAAGGTGATATGACCCAGTGTGGACATTGTAATCAATGTATCTATATTTTTGAAGCGGATACTTGGACTTTAGATAATGCTTTGAAATCAACATTATAATTGCATAGAGGGCTTTTCCAAGATGGCTGCACATTGAGTAACAGCTTAATTTAACTTTCCCTATATGAAAACAAACTCAGAAGAGAAAGCCAGTAAACTCATATTTTTGAGTAAATTTCAGCAAATAGTAAGTGCACCGCCTGGATGCCAGTGAAAAAAAGAAATTCAGAGAACACATAAGAAAATCAATCACAAAAGATGAGGAAAAATCATTGACTGGGAAGAATTCTGCAGCTGTTCAGCAAAAAGCAGTGCAAGCTCCACCTTTGGTGAAAGACATGACTTCCAGTTACCTAGAGGAAAAAAATAATTCAAATGTACTCAGAGCTGATTAAAATAAAGAAAACAGTGATGGAGTATATCAGCTCAAATAAGATTGGAAAAATGGAATACACTTTGAACAGATATTCAGTTTAGGTGATAAAACTGCAAAAATCCGAGGTCAAAATGAAGAAAAGATTAGCTGAATATGAGACTGGTCAATAAGAGATATTTCAAAAAATAATAGAATTAGAGGACAGAGCATGTAGGGAAAACCTGAGATTTTCTACTGTACCAGAGAAGCTGTAAAGAACAAACTATTAATTTTATGAACACACAAATAAGCAACTGGACTGGTATTCTACAGCAGGAGTTGTTAATTGAAAGGGCACATTGTGTGCATGCTCCAAACCTGGCCGTGAGAAAGCAACCTAGACCTTTAATAGTAAAGATGCAGTCCTACTAAGTAGTTGATTCTGACAAAACTGTGACAGAAGGACAAAGTACTAAAAGTGGGAGACAGTGGAATGTTTGTGGAAAATGATCACTCGCCAAAAGAGAAGTAAATTTATTGCAGTAATTAGGGAATATCAAGAATCAGGTGTGAGATTCAAACTGTTTTACCTAGCTATCTTCAGAATATTCTCTCCTGGAAGGGCAAAATCATTTTTAATGCAGAACATGCTAAGGAGGAAATACAAATGTTTGTCCATCAAAAAGTGAGCTGTGAAACAGAAGGAAATTCTGCTTCTTGTTCTTCTGGTAATAAATACCACACAGAGACCGTGCCAGTGAAACCTTTTCCACTGTTTTAACGGAAAAGTCTTGAGAGAGAGAAAAAAAAGCACAAGAGTTGACCAGAAGAACAGAGAATATGGTAGAAATTAAGCAGAGACTGGATTTGGGAGACAGAGATAAACAAGAATAAACCTGCAATTTGGAATCTGAAAAATAAACGTGGGATTACAAAGCATTCATTATATTTGTGAAACATGACAAAACAAGACAACCTGGAAGTATTGGACTTTTTTGACATTGTTAGTCTTGTAAGAGACTTTAAAGTATATGCCGTACTTCATGTCATTAGTGTCTGGAGGAAGAATTAGGAGCAGGGAAGAGGAAGGAGACAGAGATAACTGTTAAGTAAAACAGAATTTTGTTAACAGTAATATTTTTATAGTGCATGATTTAATCTGCATGCTATAAAGTTTTCTCAGTTAATTTCAAGTGTAATGGGTTACTAAAGTAAATGGGTGCCCCGTGTTTTCCTTATTTTCTCTTTGTTCAGTTTTAAGAAATGAAGTACTACAGTGTGAAGAAAAGACAAGTCTAATCAAAAAAGTATGATGCAAGAAAAAATGGTCCTTTTTCTCATTTTTGCATGTGTTTTTTTGGCTTGGTTTAGTAACCAGTTTTAAGAGAAAACAAAGAAATAAAAATGAACATTGAATATAATAAAGCGATCGTCTAACAAATAAATGCTTGTAGAAGCAACTCTGTATCATGTCTACATGGAGATAATCTGATATAGGGCAATGTTGTGTCTTTCGGTTAGGGGTCGCCACAGCGGAACTCCGGTCCACTAATGATTGGTAGTTGATTTTTTCATGCCGAGTTACCAGCCCTGACGCACAACCTTCAAAGAAGGTACGCCCATTTACGCATGTCTCCACGCAGAAGACGCTCTAGCTGAGAATCGAACCGGACAGCATCTTACTGTGAGGCGACAACGCTACCACAGCACCACCACCGCGGTATGGATTAAAAAGGATATTGTTGTGGCAGCTAAGGATATATGGGAAGAGACTAAACAAAAGATAATACCAAAACTGAGAAATTGTAAGATGTGTTACATGGATAACAAGATACAAGGTAGCAATTAATAAAAAGCTGAAGGATTTTATCTGGTAGGGTAAGATGGCAAGAAACAAGTTGGGTAAGTTGATTCTTCCAATTGAAGAAGACAGTTTGGGATCATCCTACTTGAAGGGGTATTTCAGAGCTACACATATAAGGCTCTTTTACATAGCACAGGCAGAAACTTATAATTCAAAGTGGAAAGGGATGATGATAAAACAGGGGGAGGCTCAAGAAACAAGGAGAGACTGGGATTTTAGATGCAGATCATTAAGGAGAATAGCAGTAACCATACAGAATATTATATCTGATGTCAATTTTCATTTTATTCTTGACATATGGGTTCATTTCTGATATTGGAACCAACTCAGCCATTACTACAACTTGCGTTGACCAGAAACACTTGAACTTCACCTCTGCCCACAATCCCTTTTTCCCCAATTACCCTAGATCTTGTTTGTTGCTTTTTCAGACAGATGCTTTCACCAGCGCTCTCGAGCTTAGTTTTTTTTTTCTTCTTTTTTTGGACAATTTCCTTCATATTCCTTTGTTTCTTCCATTTATTTTCCTGTGGTTATTACCTTAGTTTAACTTGATCATCCTTTTCACTGTTCCTCTACCCTTCAATTAATAATCTCTGTCCTCTTTCCATGCATTCCAGTGTATTCTCTGCTGTCATTGTTGATGGCCCTCTTTTCGTACACTTTTGTCTACTGTTTTACTATCATCATTGATAGTTTCTTTCTTTCTCTCTCTCTTTCCTTTCTTTAAAAAAAAAATACCAGTCTAGTTTTTCTTATTCAAGTGTGTCTTATTTCCCCCTTTTGAGTGAGTGTGGTGTATGCCCTTTCCAGACTTTTATATTATGGCTGAGAAAACTAAGGCTCCTCTGGCTTCAAAAAATGCCAGAAGTGTGGCCATAAGATCCCTCTATTGGATTTGCATCTGTTATGTGTTTGAGTCCTATACATTAATAGGAAGGTTGCAGTACTTTGTTAAAGTAAATAACCCTCAAGAAATGAACTGTGCAATAAAGTCAAAATTAATATACCCATAAAAAAGCAAAAGCACAGATACATGGCTAAAGCAGAAAACATTTATCACAAATACAGCAAGGACTTTCACACTCTAAATCAGTGCTTCATCAGACCATGTTAAAAAAGAACTAAACCATACACTTTAATAATAAAACCAACCTTGATACTCCCAACCCACATCATTATTACATTCAAACTAGCTAATCACAATGAGCTACCAGTAAAATATTAAAATTACTTAAAAAGTCCTCTCCATTTTAGGGCTAGTTTTAAAGAAACCTTGCCACTCAGTCCTGGAGATTTCTCTGCTTGTAATAATCCAATGTGATTCACTTTCTTCAGTATAATTCCTAAAATCACCCTTATGTTCACTTATCCAAGTTCTTTCAATCACTCTATTATTTAAGTGCATGGCTTAGTTCTTTTTTAACATGATCTGATGAAGCACTGATTTAGAGTGTGAAAGCGTTTACCGTATTTGTGATGATAAAAGCTTTCTGCTTTAGCTGTTTATTTGTGCTTTTGCTTTTTTATGTGAAGACTGCAGTATTTGCCATGGCTTTAGTCATAGAGCCGTTGAAAGAAAAAGCAAATTAAATTGAAAGGTTTTATTCCTTCCATCTTTGGAGAGGCCATTACTGCTCACGACAGGAGTAAAACAGATGTTTCTTCCCCCTTCTTCACTGCCCTCTTTGGAGAAGGGCAAAAAGAGGAGTTTGTCAGTACCAACGTCTCTGGTGGCACCAACACATAAGGAGCCTAGATTCTCGTCTCCTAAAAGTTCCACGGAACTAATGCACTCCGGCTCTAAGACTTCAGTATCGAGAAAATCAGCGACCACTATCCCTGTTTCAAAACCTTTGATGCTGAAGGGTTCAGCACAAGAAATATTGCTTTCTAGCTCTTAATTGATGCTGACTACATTAGCACAGAGTGTGGATATAATACAAAAAGATGTTTTACCCAGAATTAGTTACTCCCCATCTGTTGACCCCTTTGTGGGTGAGTTACCCAAAGTTTTCCTTCAAAGGTCAAGTCACCCTTTCTAATATCAGTCTGTTCCACCAAAAGTCTTATAGAAGTCAACATGGAGAGACTGGTGAATAAAATTTTGTGGACAAGAGGTTTTACAGGACTCCCTTCAGATTTGGCTCCTATGGGCTCAGGAGCTGAACCATCAATGTTAAGTTGTCTATCTCGCCTTCATTCTTGCTGGATGGGTTCAGAGCCGAACCTCGGCTCTGACTCGGCCTTTTACTAAAGCTCGAGAGCTATTTACCGGCTTGAGGCCTCCCCTTATCCCACAATGCTAGGCGTCAGATACCCAGATCTCGTTTGCCGCTTCAGCTATGAGGTTGCATTTTTTACCGGCTACAGGTCGTATAATTCTTTTATTACTTCATATAGTCAGGATTGTTAAAATTTTTAGATAGTTTTTGCTATTAGTTTAATCTAATCTTGTAACCCTTTTAGATCCCACTTAAAAAACCTTTTTTTCCTGTCATTACAGAGTCCCCCCCTTCCCTATTTAGGGTAGTGTTAGGCCTTTCTATTCTTTTTATATATTGTATTATATATGCATAGATAATTGTTGTTAGTGTAACTGTTAGTTATAGTGGAGGGTTTTTGATATCCTTATTCTTATCTAGTGCATGTGTGTGTGCGTTTACTGTTTTAGGGCACTAGTTAATTTTTTTCCTTGGTATCTCTTTGTAATGTCTAAAGATACCAAGGTTTCAGGTTTCAAGAAGTGTGACTCGTGCTGTCAGAAGATGTCTCTGACAGACGGGCACACTTCTTGTGTTTACTGTTTGGGCCCCCTACACCTGCAGGACTCTTGTTCGGTCTGTCATGCCTTCAGTCCGAGAATCCTGCAGAAGCATAGGAATAAGCTCATTTTGAGGGGCTTGTTGAAGCCAGAAGGATCCCCGGCCAAGCCTTCGTCAGGGAAATCCTTAAAGCCCGCCAAACCGTCAGCTCCCTGATCGGAGCCGACGCCGAGTGGAGCTTCTGCTTCCTCGTCGGTTCCAGCCGGAACCGACACTTCGAGGCCTCAGTCGGCTCCGACTCTACTATCGGAGCCTTCTCTGAGTCTAAAGCGTTCGAGGTTTCCCTCCTTAGAGTCCGTTCGCTCGGCTCCCAGGTCCCCATTACTACAGTCGGAGGAGAGCCATAGATCCCATTCCTCTCAGTCCTCCAGGTTATCGGATCATGACTTATAGAGGGTGGTCAGTAGGCTCTTAAAGTCGCAGGCACTGGCCAAAATGTTGACTAGCCCTTCTCAACAGACTGTGGCTATCCCTGTTGCTTCAACTGTTCCTCCTCCGACCCTACCAATGTGTTCGGAGCTGGAGCTCGTTGGGGCTCGAATCGTCGGAACGTCGGAGCTGATATCACACCTTTCGGCTCCCTCTTTGGCTCTGATCTCTTCATTGGTTCCGTCCTTGGAGGGATCCGGGAGCCGAGATTCCCTCGTCGGCTCCAAGGGGGTGAGTGGCATCGGACCCTTGTCCTACCCCGTTCTCCCTCTTGGGGCCTTGGCACAGGTGAGCTCGGCCCCTACATCGGCCTCGGAGCCGTCCCTCTCAGTGCCGGAAGGGGTTCATGTCTCTACGGAGTGGGGACCATCTTCTCTGCCTGATGGGGCGTCTTTGAGATCATGAGGAGCGTGCTGACTCTGGTGTCGGCTCCACGATCGCCCCCTTCGGCTCCTCCCCCCATGGTGCCTCCGTCGGTCTCTGTCCACTCTCCTGACCCCAAGCGTGGAGAACAGGCACTCCAGGTAGCCCCATTGGGGGGTATCTTCCTCTTCCGAGGCCTCCCCTGATCATTCAGAGGAGCCCCCTCGGAAGAGAAAATGTAAGAGGAAACATGTTGACTCCCCCGAGTCAGTCACCTCGAACACTGACTTGGAGGATTCGGAAGGGTCCCCAAGGTCCCCCTCTGAGGATGTATCCTTTTCAGACATCCTTGAGATCCTAAGGCAGGGGGGGAACTGGACTGCTCTTAACCCTTCCAAGGACGAGTCTGTGTACCTGGACGCGTTTGGTTCTTGCCCTTCCACCTCCTGGGTGTCTCCGCCTTTCGACCCACTCATGGAAGTGGTGGCTCAGAAGGCATGGACGGCCCCGGATACAGTGGAACCAACTCCCCGCAGACCCATAAAATTCATCACAGCCCCGTCCGATAAACAGTTTCTTATGAAGGGTGTCCCTGTTGATGCCATGGTGGTTGCAGCAGCCACTAAGAAGGAGCTGGCTGACCCTTCTGTGCCTGTCCATCCACCTAATAAAGAATCTAGGACAATGGACAGGTACGGGAAGCGGATGTTTTCTTCAGCGACCTTTTCCATGCGGTCACTGAACTATCTGTGCCATTTCACCCGCCTTCAAAGGGATCTCCTTAAGGAACTGGGTGATACCCTTCAGGATCCATCTGCTGCGGTGTCTCAGGAAAAGATTAACTCCTAGCTGGCAACCCTTAACTCTATAGTTAACTCCTCCATGCGGCTCATTTCTTATGCAGCCGATGGGGCGAGTAGGGCTGCAGGCACAGGCGTAGCTTTGAGAAGACATGCCTGGATGCGGTTATGTAACTTTGCTGACCCCTGTAAGGCGTCCTTCACCAATACCTCCTTCAATAGTTCGGCTTTGTTTGGACCACAGGTGAAGGATACACTTACCAGGTGTGAGCAGGAAGGCAAGACTCTCTCTGCCATGGGAGTCCGTTTTTCTACTCCCTCTAGACCATGCCCTAAAGGTCAGAAGAGTGGGAAAATGTGGTTTCGCAAACCCCAGGGAGTCGTGCCTGACACACGTGGCGAGTTTCCCTCCAGAGGCAGAGGAGGGGACAACAATAGACGCTGCCCGAGGGGCAGAGGGGGTCCGCAAAATCAGGGTAGCAGGGAATCCTTCTCTGACAAACCCTTTCAGCACCCCTGAGGGACTGCCTGACTGTCCACCTTCGGAGGCAGTCGGGGGAAAATTGTCACTGTACCCAGAAGCCTGGCGACTCCTCACACAAGACAAATGGGTACAGTCGATCATATCTGAGGGTTACAAAATCCCCTTTGTCCACACCCCCATACAAACAAACAAGTCCCTTCCAGATGTTCCACCCAGTCTAAGGGAACAAGCAGTTCTTGAAATTTCAAAACTGCTAGAAAAAAGAGCCATCCAACCAGTCCCAGCAGACCAGCAAGGATCCGGGATTTACTCCAAGTTCTTTTTGGTACCAAAAAAGATTTTGGATCTCAGCAGGTTAAACAAATCTGTTCAAAGAACAAAGTTCCGGATGGTCACGCTTCAGTCCATTCTACCCTTTTTGGGTCAGGACAATTGGATGTGCTCTATAGACCTTCAGGATGTGTACTATCATATCAAAATGGATAGACGCTCCAGAAGGTTTCTCTGCTTCCGGCTAGGAGCCAGTCACTATAAATTCAGAGCCCTGCCGTTTGGTCTCACCACAGCCCCCAGGGTGTTCACCAAATGCATGGCAGTGGTTACGGCTCACCTGAGACGGAAAGGATTCCAGGTGTTTCCATATTTAGACGACTGGCTCCTAACTGCTTCCACCAGGCATCAGCTAATCCGAGCCAGGGATTATACAATACAAACTTGCTCCGAACTAGGTATCTCTATAAACTACGAAAAGTCTGCATTGTCACCTTGTCAATCTATAACCTTTATAGGTGCCATTCTAAATACAAAAGAACTGTCGGCAAAACTTCCATTAGAAAGAGTATTAGACATACGCCGACATGTTCAAACATTACTACAGTGCAAAATAATTCAGGCCAGATTTGTACTGAAAACCTTGGGTCTCATGGCAGCAGCAATCACAGCTCAGTTTCACATGCGGATTCTTCAATGGATGCTTTTTACCCAATGGTCCTTCCAACAGCTTCCGATGTCTCACAACATAATAATCACCCAATCATGCAAAGACCATCTCTCTTGGTGGATGGTCTCCCCTCAACTTTTTCAGGGCAGACCGTTTGTCCTTCCTCCTCCGGTTGCCACGGTGACGACGGATGCCTCCCTGATCGGGGGGGGGGGGGCATTTTCAGGGCAGGACTGTCCAGGGGACTTGGCAACCCCTAGAGTACCACCTGCACATAAATGTCTTGGAGATGAGAGCAGTACTTTTAGCGTTGCGAGCTCTTCAGGACTCTCTACCTACCGGGACTATTGCAGTTCAGACAGACAATATGTCGGTAGTCTGGTACATCAACAAGCAGGGCGGAACCTGGTCCTATCCCTTATGTCGAGAAGCACTCAGACTCTGTCAGTGGGCGATCTCCTCTCAACGGTTTCTGATAGCAATGCACATCTCCGGGAAATTCAACGTCATAGCGGACAGGCTAAGCAGAGCAATTCTTATGCCTCACGAGTGGTCTCTCAATCAGTCAGTAGCGGAAAAAAATTTCCGCAGATGGGGTCAACCTTGCTGCGACCTTTTTGCAACCCCTCTCAACAGCAAGTGCAGCGACTTCTTCACTCTCTTTCCCCTCCCAGGCCATTCCCCCAGAGACGCTCTAGTTCACGATTGGCCCCGGGGTCTTCTCTGTTCATTCCCTCCCTTTCCCTTAATTCCAAAACTGATTCAGAAAGCGACCGCTTTGGGATCCAGGATGATCCTCATTGCTCCTTACTGGCCTTGATAAATTTGGTTCCAATTCCTGCATCGTCACCTGCTGGAGCAGCCCTGGAATCTGGACCCAGTGCCAGACCTCTTGATCCATCAGTCGGGCGAGCTGCACCAATCCCTTCATTCTCTCAACCTCACAGCTTGGTTGCTCCACTTCCAACCTTAGCCAGGCTTCCACATATTTCTCAGTCAGTGCGTGAAATCATACTTTCTTCGCATAAGTCTTCTACCAGGAAGAGTTATGCTAGTAAGTGGAAACGTTTTTCCCTCTGGGCAGAGGCCAGGAATATAGACACCTTTACAGCCCTGGTCCATAACGTGTTGGATTTTTTGGCGGAACTTTTTCGAGCAGGTTCCTCGTCTGCCACCATTAGGGTCCAGTTGGCTGCTATTGCAGATTTTCATGTTGGTCTATCAGAGTCCAGTATCATGTCCCACAAACTGTGTAAGGCCTTTCTTAAGGGGACTATTTTACTTAGACCCCCGGTTAAAGATCCCCCTCCTCCGTGGGATTTGAACTTGATATTAGCTTCATTGATTCTCCCTCCTTTTGAACCTGCGGCTTCTTGTTCCTTAAAGTTACTCTCCTGGAAGACTCTCTTCTTAGTTGCCATCACCTCAGCCAGAAGAGTATCGGAACTTCAAGCCCTTTGTATTCACCCTCCTTATCTTATTTTTCACAAAGATAGAGTTTCACTCAGGACTGATCCTTCCTTTTTACCCAAAATACCCTCAGAGACAAATCTCAATCAGGCTATTGATCTTCCTGTCTTTTTTCACAATTATTCAAACAGAGCTGAACAAAAGTTGCACTATTTGGATGTTCACAGGCAATTATGCTTTTATTTGGATAGGACCAAGCAGACAAGTAAATCAGATCAACTCTTCCTGTCCTATGCTGAGGGCAAGCAGGGCCTACCAGTTTCTAAGGTAACCTTGTCCAGGTGGTTGGCCTCTATTATTACCTTGATCTACCAACAGAGACATAAGGAACTCCCTACAAAACCAAAAGCTCATTCCACCAGAGCATTGGCTACATCGGTAGCTTTTCAGGCTAGACTTCCAATGGAATCTATTTGTGCTGCAGCCACATGGGCCACTCCTCATACCTTCATTTCACATTACAAGTTGGATGTGGTCTCCAGGAGTCGAGCTGATTTTGGTTCCACTGTGCTCAAGAATCTGTTTCGATGAGCCACCCAGGGCTAAGGTGGTAGGGACGCTGTCCCATCCAGCAAGAATGAAGGCGAGATAGACAACTTAACATTAAGAAGTTATGTACCTACCATAACGTTCCATGTTAGTTGTCTTCATTTCGCCTTCTTTCTTGCGTCCCACCCTCCATCCCCCTAGCCTGGTCAGGACCGAGAGGAATCTCTTTTTGAGGCCTTCTTCCTATGTTTGACTCCTTTTTAGGTTACGTCCTCCTCTGCTTGTAGCAATGTAGGTAAACCTTGTGGTGGGAATTGGTGTTTGTTCCTTGGTGTTAGCTCTACCTAATGAGATCTGGGTATCCGACGCCTAGCATTGTGGGATAAGGGGAGGCCTTGAGCCGGTAAATAGCTCTTGAGCTTTAGTAAAAGGCCGAGTCGGAACCGAGGTTTGGCTCCGAACCCATCCAGCAAGAAAGAAGGCGAGATGAAGACAACTAACATGGAACGTTATGGTAGGTACATAACTTCTTATTCACCCCTTTACTCCTCCTCTGACTTCCTCTGAAGCATCAATGTTTATAGCTCCGAGTCATCTGGTGCCTGTTGTGCTAGTTCCGGAGATCTCTCTCGCTTCAGAACTGATTATTGACCTTAGTTTTTCAGTTCTTTAAAACCCAGAGACCTCCCGGGACCAGATCTGTCCTGTCGGCTCCGAGGGGCAGGAGTTGACTCCAAATTTTTCTGAGCCATCCCTGCACCTTGGAGTGGTGGCATATTTCAGTTTGGCTCTGGCTTTGTCTTGGGGATGTTTCTTTGGAGTGGGGAGTGACCACGGTTCTGAGGCAGTCTCTGTTCTGGGCTGCCTTCCTCATCGGGGGGCAGCTTACGAGGCAATGGAAAGGGCCTTGTCTCTGACCCAATCAGCCCCTTCCTCCTCGGACCAGATACCTTCCTCATGCCCAGTTATTTGACCTGTCTCTCCACTGTGACAGCAACTACCAAACCTCAGGAATCTCCAATACAGATCATCTGATACCTCTCTAGACTATCCCCCTGATAAGTTTCCTCAGAAAAAGTGCAGGAAGAAGCACTTGGCTTCCCCACATTAATATGTCGTGGAAGACACTGATTTTGATGAAGGGGAGGGGTCCCCAAGGTCATCCCATGGTGATGACTCCTTTGGAGACATCCTAGAAATTTTGAAACAGAAGGGTGACTGGTAGTCCCAGAACCCTTCCACGGAGGAATCAGTTTACCTGCAACCTTTTGGTACTCACCTGTCTACCTCTTGGGTGATTCCCCCCTCTAATGAACTCATTCAGTTGATTTCTCAGTGGGCATGGAAGGCTCCAGACACCATTGGGCTCATCCCCAAGAGACCAGACAAAATGTTATCTGTACCTGAGGATAAACCATTCTGGGTTAAAGGTTTAGCTGTAGATGCCATGATCATATCGGCTGCCATGAAAAAAGAACTCACTGTAGAGACTTGATCTATCCATCTACCCAACAGAGAGTCTCGGACAATGGATAGATTTGGGAAGCAGGTTACATTTCATCGACCTTCACCGTAAGGTCTTTGAATTTCCTGGCACATTTTACCAGACTTCAAAGGAATCTGATCAAAGGAGTTGTCTGATACCCTGGTAGGAGCTGTCACTAAGGGAGTCCAAGAAAAAGTTGTTTCCCAGTTGGCCACCCTGGAGTCTGTGTCAAACTTGTCCATGAGGTACATTGCGCATATAGCCGAAGGGATCACTAGGCAGCAGGTTCAGGCAAAACCATAAGGAGATGCGCCTGGATGTGCCTATGTGATTTTGCAAAACCATTTAAGTCTTCATTCATCACTGCGCCCTTTGTTGGATCATCTCTTCTTGGCCCAAAAGTTAGAGAGACATTATCCAGGTGTGAGAAGGATAGTAAGACCCTTTCTGCTGTGAGTGTATGTTTTTCCATTCCCCAAAGTTCCTTTTCCAGGAATCAGAGTAGTGGTGGAAAGATGTATTTCAAAAAAATCCCAAGGGCCTTTCCAGGACACATAGGGTGCCAGTTATCCCATGGGCAGCAGGGGAAACTACACTGGAAGACACCATCCATGCGGCAGAGGTGGTCTGTAGAACCATGGCTTCAGGAACTGTTTCTGGGGGTTAAGCCCTTTCAGCGTTCCTGAAAGAAGGCCTGATTGTTTTCCTCTATTGGCAGTCAGGGGACACTTATCATTGCACCAAAATGCCTGGCTAAATATAACAGATTCTTGGGTTCAAAAGACTATTTCCTGAGGTTATACCATGCCCTTTTCCATTTTTTCCCCCTGTATGCTAAAAAAATCCCCAGTTTTCCACCCAGTCAAAGGGAACCAGCAGTTCTAAAATTTAAAAGGAAAAGAAGTCACACCAGACCAGAGAGGATCTGGAATTTACTCAAGATTCTTTTAGTGCCAAAAAAGACAGGAAACTTGAGTCCAATTTTGGATCTCAGTGTGTTGAGCAAATCAAATTGATAAACTAAATTCTGGATGGTCACAGTACAGTCTATTTTGCTGTCTTTGGAAAAGTATGACTGGATGTGCTCAATAGATCTTCAGGATGCATATTACCACATAAAAATGGAGAAGCACTCTAGGAAGTTTTTCTGTTTCCAGCTAGGAGCCAGTCATTACCTCTTCAGGGCGCTGCCCTTTGGCCTCACCCCAGCCCCGAGGATGTTCACCAACTGTATGGCAGTAGTAACAGCTCAACTGAGACTGCAAGGATTCCGTGTGTTTCTGTATTTGCATGACTGGCTTACTACTGCTCAGACCAGGCATCAATCGATAGAGGCAAGGGATTATGTTCTGAACATCTGTGTTTACCTAGAAATAACTAAATCACGAAAAATATCAACTGTCTCCGCCTCAGAGTTTAGAGTTTATAGGGGCAGTGCTGAATACGACAACAGCTGTAGCATTGCTTCCCTCAGTGAGACTTCATAAAATCATAACCCAGGTTCAGAAATAATTCATAGGGAGAAGATACCCACTCGACTAATTTTACAGGACCTAGGTTCTGTGGCAGTGACAATAACTCTAGTTCCCCTAGCCAGATAACACGTAAGAATTCTACAATGGCTGCTGGCATCTTAGTGGTCTATACTATACCAACCCATGTTGGACCAGATTCTGATCAATCATTGCAGGAAGGATCTGGCTTGGTGGATTCACTCCAAAGACATTCTCCTGGGCTGCCCATTCATCTTTCCAGAACTGAAGGCCATAGTGGCCACGGACACTTCCCAGATGGGCTGGGGGGCATTTTCTGGGCGAGACTGTCCAAGGCACTTGGTCTCCCTTAGAGGCCAACTTGTATATCAGTGTTCTGGAACTAAGACCGGTACTTTGAGTTGCAAGCCTTTCGTAGGAACAATTGCAGTTCAAACAGACAATATGTCAGTAGTTTGGTACATCAACAAACAGGGAGGAACCAAATCTTATCCCCTTTGTCGAGAAGCACTCCGAGTGTGGTAGTGGGCGATCTCTTCCAACCTCTTTCTGATAGGAATGCACATTTGGGGAGTTTCAGTGTGATAGCAGACAAACTGAGCAGATGTATTCTCCAGCCTCACGAGTGGTTTCTCAATCCAAAAGTGTTAGAAAAGATTTTCCGTCAATGGGGCCAGCCTTGAAGTGACCTGTTCACCTCTCCCTTAAACAAGTGGGGCAACTACGTAGCATTCATTCCCCCTCCAGGGAAGTCACCCAAGAGGCACTCTTTTCCACACTTGGCCCTCTGGACTCCTATATGCCTTTCCGCTGATGCCTCTAATTCCAAAATTCTTACAGAAAGCACTCAGGTTGAAGCGCAAAGTAATCCTCATTGCTCCCTTTTGGACTGGACAAATGTAGTTCCCCTTTCTTTGGCCTTATCTGATTCAGCAACCTTGGACTGTGGACACAGCCCCAGACCTTTTGTCCCATTCAGACAGACTAGTTCATCCAGACATTCTAAACCTCAAGCTGACACCATGGTTTCTACAGTTCCATTAGTTGCCAGGCATCTTAACCTTTCTTCCCTGCTACGCCAAATTCTCCTTACTTCTCATAAGCCTTCCACCTGTAAACTATATACCAGTAAATGGAAGAGATTTACCATTTGGGCTCAAGAAAGGGATATTGACCCCTTTTCCATTTCTAGTGATAATAATTTAGATTTCTTAGCCTCTCTTTTCAATGCATGTGCTTCCCCTTCTACAATCAGAATACAACTAGCAGCAGTTTCAAAATGTGACCAACTATTTGTCTCCTTTTCAAGTGCTAGGTTTGATAAACCAGTCAGCAAAGTGACCTTAGCCACATGGCTCAAGAATTGTATTTTCTTCATCTAGGACAAAAAGAAAATTGCCTTGCGTAGGTATGTGAGGGCACATTACAAAAGATCTGTAGCCACTTCTGCAGTTTTCTATTCTAGAGATTCAGTGGATGATATATGTGCAGCAGCTACTTGGGCTACTCCTCATACCTTTATTACTCATTACAAATCGGATTTAGTCTCTAGAAAAAGAGCATCCTTTTGTTCAATGGTGCATAGGAATGTCCTTCCATGAGTCCTCCCAAGATCTAAGGTAGCTGGAGACTCTGTCTCGTATGTCAAGGATAAAATGAAAATTGACATAATCAGATAAAGAAGTTATATACGTACCAGAACATTCCTTGTGTTGTCCTTTTTCATTTATGCTAGACTCCCCTCGCTTCATCCCCCTGCCTTTGAAGAGACTCTGGTGAAACGGATAATGTACATATAGCTTATGGTGATCATTAGGGCATAGCAGATATTCCTTCCATTGAGACTTCCTTGGCTCGATCTGAGGTAATTCAGAGAGAGGGATTGTGGGTAGAGATGAAGCTCGAGAGTTTTTGGTCAGCACAAGCTGTAGTAATGGCCGAATCAGTTCCGATATCGGAACCAAGCCCATATGCCAAAGATAAATGAAAATGAACAGCACAGATGGAACGTTATGGTACGTACTTAACTTCTTTATTCATAAAGTAGCAGAAAGTATTCTAGGAACTAAACCAACGTGGGGATGGAGAAAGATTCTGCCAATAGGGATGCCTACAATTAGGGATATAGACATTAGACAAGAGGGGGCTGGAATTTATTGTAGAAAACTGGCAAAAGAAACAAGCTATTTGGAGCAAATAATTAGAGAGGGAAAGGTAATAGAATGGGAAAATGCCAATTTATTTGGACTGCAATCTAGAGAATTTCTTCCCTATCAAGTATTGATATCGAAGTATAGGGAAAGAGAAAGAAAGAAACAGAGGGGGATCATAGGCAAAAGACCAGCACTGGTAGAGTTTTTAGGAGAATCTAGAACAGAAGCTACTGTTAAACGAATGATTAGCAGAACATAAATATTGCATGATAACTATACGAATCAACCAAAGGAGGTTAGAAAGGATTGGGAAGAGAAACTGGATAAGCAGTTTCCAAAGAAATAATGGGGGGGGGGTATATGTATGTCTCCCAAATATGCAACAAAGTCTAGAAGATTTAGGATCTTTGCTTGAAAGGGTTTACATTGCTGTTCTTATACCCCATGTAGACACAAAAGAATTTTTCTTCAGGTAGATTGCAAAAGTTGGAGGTGTGATGGAGACGAAAGAAGTAATTGGGAACATATTTTCTGAAGGTGTAATGAGCTGGCTAAGAATTTCCTGCAGACTACTCTGTCAGCAATACTATGTGAGCAAATTAGTGTAAATAAGGAAATGCTTTGTTGAGCTGTGATACAGAATCTGAATTGCCTAGACATGGTAAGGCCTTGCCGAGTTTAATTTTTGTTGCTACCAGAAAAGCAATTAGTAGAAAAAGTCAAAGTCCAAAACAACCGTATTAGAAGCAATGAATATATGAATATAGTAACAGAGAAAAAAGAACTGGAAGAGGGATCTTTATAAAAGGGTAGGAGCACATTACATAGACAAATGGAAATTATGGGAACAATACATGCAGTATAATGTTTTGGAGGAATGAGATATAAGAGAAGGCAGGAATTCAGTGAGCTTTGTAATGTTTTTCTGACAATGGCTGAATAGATAAGTGATTTATAATGTTTACAACTGAAAATATGTTAATATGGTTTGTTTTCATTTATATAAATGTATGATTGCTTATGTCATAAGTGATAATTCAGTGAAATATTTTTGTTTAAAAATATATATATCTGGACCTGACAAGGCCTTTTGACAGTATTCCTCATGCTGACATTGACAGATTTGTAAATCTGAGTGTAAATCCAGACATTGTGCTGCAGAGAGCTAGCTGGTTGTCTTACAGTACCCTTCTGGTTAGAGTCACAGATGTAACTGCAGAAAGCAATAAAAGTACCAGTGGTATGCCACAGGGTCCACTGTTGGGCCTTGTCCTATTTGGCAATTGTATTTCAGACCTTGAAGTCAGCAGTCATGGCATGTAGTTATTAAGTTTGCAGGTGACCATAAATTCAGTGCTGTTTTTCATTCCCACCGCTGATATATAATTGCTCCAACATAGGTTAGATTATTTTACCAACTTGTGTAAGGACATTGATCTCAAACTAAAAGTGGAAAAAATGTAGTAGTGTTCATTTTGGTAAACAAAACATGTGAAGTTGTTCTAAGTTGTTCTATCTCACCGTTCATTCTTACTGATGGGTTACGGAGCCAGTCCTCAGCTCGGACTCGGCCAACTACAACAGCTCAAGGTCTTCAAGAAGCTCGTGGTCTACTCCCTATCCTATAATGCATTGGTGATTTCTCCAGATCTCATTTGCTGCTGCAACTAGATCGGACGATTCACAGCTATGGCCAGTGAGAGTATTACTTTTTTAAAATTGTTAGAATTGTCTATAGGACTTTAGATAATTTAGCTATAAGCTTCAGTTACTACTCTATATAATCATTGTGAGAGTGTTCTGGAAATATTTTTTTACTATTTTTTCTCATGGCCATTATTTTTCTTAGGCCTTTAGCCCCTATCTCCTTTCTATAGTGCAGTGTAAATTAGAGCCCTCTTTGTTACAGGGTAGGCTTGTTTATATAGTTACATAGTTTAGATTGTTACGAGTATACCTTATATAGTTAAATAGTGAAGTTATTCTTGTGTATTGCCCATTGGTTTGTTTGTTAGAGCATTTAATATACACTTCTATAAGCTTATAATTCAGTGTGGATTTATACTAAGGTGTTCTTGTTGTGTGCATAAGACCATTACAGCATGTCTCAGGAAAAAGAAAAGACAAAATCTGGGTTTATAAATGCCCCAAATGTGGCCAAAAAATGTCGGTCACAGATGGCCATGTTGACTGTGTTTATTGGTTGGAAGAACTACATCTCCAAGAGGACTGCTGTATCTGTCACTCCTTTAGCTCAAGGGTTTTACATGAGTGTAGGAGTAAGCTTGTGGCCACGGGGTTATTAAAAACCTAATTTCAGATTAAATTATACAAAGGCACTAGAGGGGAAAAAATCTTCAAAATCCTCAAAGTCCTCCAAGTCTAGTTCGTCAAAACTGAGCAAAGCGACATCAACCAGCAAAGCCGTGGGAGACATACAAATAACTTCGGCTCCAACAGCTTCGAAGCCGACAGTTGTGACTTTTAGCAGGTGGTTCCCAGTTTTGGAACCGATCTCTCCCACTTTGAAATCTCCCATCCTCCAGTCGGTGGCTTTCTCGATCCCTTCTTCTCAGTCCTCGAGATTATCAGATATGGACGTGGACTGTGTGGTGCAGAGGCTTCTGCAGGTGCCATCACTGGCTAAACTACTGTCGGCTTTGATTCCTAGTGTTTGGGAACCGACACAAACTTCCCCTGCTTTTTCTGCTCCTCCTCCAACCCAACTCGTATGTTCGGAGCCAGAGTGTGTAGAGATGATGGTTGTGGAGCCGTCAGAGCAGAATCCTGTTTCAGGACCGTCGGTTCCAGCTACCTGGATGTCTTCGGTGCTGACCAAAAGGTCTAGGAGCCAATGCTCTCCTGTCGTGTCCGAAGAGGGTAGTCGAACCAATTTTTCGGTGCCGACTTTGCCTCTTGGAGCCTCGGCTAGGGTGAGCTCGGCTCCTACCTCGGGTTCAGAGCCCACAGCTCTGGTGCCGAGGGAATCTCCCATTTCTTCGGATCTGGGGATTCCTTCTCATCGGAGCTGGAGTGCCATCGATGCTATGTTGAGGGTATTGCCCTCACCGACAACCACACCTTCACAACCTACCACTCTTTCCCCTAAAGCACCGGTGTCTACCACTGCATCACAGGTTCCACAGAAACATAGAGACCCCCAGCCTCAGGGAGGCCCCATTGGGCAAGCCCTGTTCTTCCAGGACCTCCCTTGAAGCTCCCACTGAGGAGATTCCCAGGAAGAGGTTGTACAAGAGGAGGCATCTGGACTCCCCACAGGAATCCCTCACCTCTGATACTGATGTAGATGAATCAGAAGGGCCCCATAGCCCCCCTCTGAAGATATCTCTTTCAGGAATATCATGGAAATCCTTAAGCAGAGGGGTGGCTTTCAACACACCATCCTTACTGATGATGAATCAGTATTCCTGAAGGCTTTCGGGTCTCAAACCTCCATCTCTTGGGTGACTCCGCCTTTCAATGAACTGATGGATGTTGTTTGTCGAAAGGCATGGGAGTCTCCGGACACTATGAAACCGGTCCCTCAGAGGCCTAATAAGTACATTACTGCTCCCAAAGATAAATCTTTTTTGACTAAATGAGTATCTGTTGATGCCACAGTGGTCGTGGCGGCCACCAAGAAGGAAATATCAGAAACTTCTCCATTTATCCATCCTCCTAATAGGTATTCTAGGATCATGGACAGATAAGGAAAGCACATCTTTAGTTAAGCATCCTTCACCCTTTGGTTGCTCAACTACCTTATGCACTTAACTAGATTACAGAGAGATCTCCTAAAGGAGCTGGGAGATGCTGTACAGTGTACAGTAGCTGCAGGAGTGTCAGACAAGGTACCTTCACAACTTGCTACCCATAATTCCCTTGTAAACTCTTCCATGCGTCTGGTCTCATACACAGCCGATGGAACGAGTAGGGCAGCAGGTACAGGAATTGCTCTGAGGAGACGCTCCTGGATGTGCTTATGTTCCTTTGTGGAGCCCTTCAAGTCATCCTTTGTGAACACCCCCTTTGGTTCAACCCTCTAAGGGCCTAAAGTCAAGGAAACGCTTACCAGGTATGAGAAAGAAGGAAAGACTCTGTCTGCCATCAGAGTCTGTTTTTCCACTCCTACCAGACCTTACCTCAAAGGGCAGAAGGGAGGAAAAATGTGGTTCCGAAAGTCCCAAGGAGCCTTTCAGGTCACACATGGAGAACCCCCCCCCCCCTCCAGGGGCAGAGGATGGGGAAATAATGGAAGACGCTGCCCATGTGGCAGAGGGGTCCACAAAATCAGGGCAACAGGGAACACTTCTTTGGGAAGTCCTATCAGCGCTCCTGAAAGGAGACCCGACTGTCCTGCTCTGGAGGCAGTCAGGGGACGCTTATCTTTGTACCCAGACACCTAGTTAAGAATAACAAAAGACTCTTGGGTACAAAGCGTCATATCCAGAGGCTACTACATTCCCTTTTCCACACCACCTTCTCCTATAAGGAAAATCCAGGATGTTCCACCCAGTCAACAGGAACAAGCAACTATGGAAATTCAAAAGTTGCTCAAGAAAAGAGTCATCCAACCAGTCCCAGCAGACCAAGTAGGATACGGAACTTACTCAAGATTCTTTTTGGTACCAAAGAAAACAGGGGACTGGAGACCCATTTTGGATCTCAGCAGATTAAACAAAAAAAGTTTTGGATGGTCACGCTACAGTCGATACTCTCATTCTTATGGAAAGCCAACTAGATGTGCTCCATCTCCAGGATGTGTACTACCATATAAAAATGGACAGAACATCCTGGGATCATCTGCTCTTTCAGCTGGGAGCCAGCCATTACCAGTTTTGAGCTCTGCCCTTTGGTCTCACTGCAGCCCCCAGAGTGTTCACCAAATGCATGGCAGTAGTCATGGCTCACTTGAGACATCAGGGATTCCGAGTGTTTCCATACTTGGACAACTGGCTTCTTACTGCCACTACTAGGCATCAGCTAATTCTAACAAGGAACACTACCATGGACCTCTGCAATCAGCTGGGAATTACTATAAATTTGGAAAAGTCTGCCTTAGAGCCATCACAGTGTACTGTCTTCATAGGAGCAGAATAATATGAGCTCCGAAAGTACCAGTAAAACAAAAGCGATATCCTGGGCGTTCAGAAGCTTTTATTGCTCACACAAAGTACAACGAAAAGTAAAAAATAACAGTTTAAAATCCACAATGTCAACGAAAATACTGAGCGCTTTCACCCGCTCAAATCAATACGGGTTTCATCAGAGTACATTTAACATATCTTTACACCAGCCTTATATAGTAACTAAATTATTAATTGATTAATTGAGTGTGCAAAATGAATTGTCAATTGAATAATAGTTTAGTTGGTAAGCTGCACTAAAATACAAAGTACTAAAAAAACTCTTGTTGTTTTTGTTTCTAGTACTATGTTTGTGTTAAAATTTAGAAGTTTAAAATGTTCGACCATGAACTGAACTGATAGTTATAAATATATCTTAAGTAATTATTAAATAATCTTATAAAAAAGTTTTGTAAACTGTGATATTTGTTAAAAAGACATAATGAGAAGTAATGAGGGCATAACCTTAAAATCATATATGTATATATAATAGTCAAATTGATAAATATCCATGTATTTAATCTCTATATAAATACAATGTATTATTTAATATATAAAATAATTATGTTAAATAAATAAATAAATACAATATTGTTTAATAAATAAGTAATTGCGTATGTATAAATGATAATAATATTATTTAATATTTAGTGTATAATAAATTATAATATCATGTATATACAAATCATTTTATTTTCTAAATACAACACATAAATATCCACATTAATATTAATATAAAATTATATGTAGTTTAAGAAATATATGTGTAATATATGTAATACAATTGTGTCTGTTGGAAGGTCTATTACAACAATGTTAAACAACATCTAAATGCTTATTAATATATGAAATTGATGAATAAAATAAGTAATACTGTGCGGACACAACAGTAATACTACAACATATTTTTTAAAAAATTGTTATTATCAAATACTAATAAGGCTCTGATCAGACACATATTGATTTGTGTTTGAGAATACTGGCAATACTAATGTGCCCATTCAGTCCTGGTGTGGTACTAGCATTAAAACGAAGTTGCCACAAGCATTCCTTTGTTAACAATAGGTTATCCAAATCCCCTTCCTTTTCCCAGGGGTTGTATATTCTATCTATAATGAAAAAGATAAATCTTTTGAAATTACAACATGTAGTGCTATGTATGTAAAGAGCATTAGTTTCCTTTTTGTGTTTAATGTCTCTTACATGTTCCATAATTCTTTCCTTTAGTTTTCTCTTAGTCTTACCTACATAATATGCAGGGCATGAAATACAACTAGCTAAATAGATGACCATTTTCGTATTGCAATTACATTGTCCAGGGCATTGAAGTGTTTAATGCTAGTACCACAGATCAGAGCCTTATTAGTACTTGATAATAACAATTTTTTAAGAAATATGTTGTAGTATTGCTATTGTGTCCGCACAGTATTACTTATTTTATTCATCAATTTCATATATTAATAAGCATTTAGATGTTGTTTAACATTGTTGTAATAGACCTTCCAACAGACACAATTGTATTACATATATTACACATATATTTCTTAAACTACATATAATTTTATATTAATATTAATGTGGATATTTATGTGTTGTATTTAGAAAATAAAATGATGTGTATATACATGATATTATAATTTATTATACACTAAATATTAAATAATATTATTATCATTTATACATACGCAATTACTTATTTATTAAACAATATTGTATTTATTTATTTATTTAACATAATTATTTTATATATTAAATAATACATTGTATTTATATAGAGATGAAATACACGGATATTTATCAATTTGACTATTATATATACATATATGATTTTAAGGTTATGCCCTCATTACTTCTCATTATGTCTTTTTAACAAATATCACAGTTTACAAAACTTTTTTATAAGATTATTTAATAATTACTTAAGATATATTTATAACTATCAGTTCAGTACATGGTCGAACATTTTAAACTTCTAAATTTTAACACAAACATAGTACTAGAAACAAAAACAACAAGAGTTTTTTTAGTACTTTGTATTTTAGTGCAGCTTACCAACTAAACTATTATTCAATTGACAATTCATTTTGCACACTCAATTAATCAATTAATAATTTAGCTAGTATATAAGGCTGGTGTAAAGATATGTTAAATGTACTCTGATGAAACCCGCATTGATTTGAGCGGGTGAAAGCGCTCAGTATTTTCGTTGACATTGTGGATTTTAAACTGTTATTTTTTACTTTTCGTTGTACTTTGTGTGAGCAATAAAAGCTTCTTGGACGCCCAGGATATCGCTTTTGTTTTACTGGTTCATAGGAGCAGACTTAGGCACCACTTCTATGACTCTGAAATGTCCTGTAGAGAGAGTACTCCCTCCAGC
This sequence comes from Protopterus annectens, assembly GCF_019279795.1. NCBI lineage: Eukaryota > Metazoa > Chordata > Ceratodontiformes > Protopteridae > Protopterus > Protopterus annectens. Next base: position 791,074,270 of record NC_056739.1, read on the forward strand.
TACAGGTTCAAACCCTCCTCTCAGTGCGAAGGGTCCCAGCATCTGTAGTTTTGAAACTTTTGGGCACGAAGGCAGCAGCAATCATCGCAAACCCCAGTGGCTCCTCTTCACCCAATGGACCTACCAGGAACTTCCAGTTTCCCACAGCTTACTGATCACAGACTCCTGCAAAAAAGATCTTCGCTGGTGGCTAACATCACAATCGGTGATCCTGGGTAGCACCTTTGTGTTACCAGTTGTAATTGCCACTGTGACCACAGACGCTTCCCTGATAGGGTGGCAGAGGCATTATCAGGGAAGAACGGCCCAAGGCACGTGGAAAGAACACGAGGCTCATCTGCATATCAGTGTCCTAGAGATGAGAGCAGTACTCCTAGCGTTACAGTCCTTCCAAGATGCTCTCCTGCTAGGAACTGTTGCAGTACAGACAACATGTCAGTAGTCTGGTACATAAACGGGGAGGAACCAAGTCTTACCCTCTATGTTGAGAGGCCCTGAGAGTATGGCACAGGGCGACCTCTACCCAGCACTTTATAATAGCAATGCACATCCTGGGGAGGTCCAGTGTGATAGCAGACAAACTGAGCAGGGCAACCTTATTGCCTCACGAGAGGTCCCTGAAGAAAGTAGCGGAAAGGATATTCCGCAGATGTGACCTCTCTGCAACTCCAACAAACAAGAAATTTAGCAGCTATTTTGCCCCAATTCCCCCTCTGGGAGATTCCCCAAGGGATGCACTCGTACACGATTGGCCCCTGGGACTTCTATATGCTTTCCCATCCTTTCCTCTCATACCCAAAGTTTTGCAGAAAGCCAGTGCTCTGAGAAGGACAGTCATTCTAATTGCTCCATACTGGCCGTGTCAGATTTGGTTCCCCTTCCTTCAGCCTCATCTACTGGAAGAACCTTGGATTTTGGACCCAGTTCCAGACCTTCTGACTCATTCGTCAGGGGCTCTTCAGTTACTCAAATTGACAGCTTGGCTGCTCCAATTCCATCAATAGCCAGGTTACACAAGCTATCAAAAGATGCTCAGCATATTTTAACATCCTCCCACAAACCAACCACCAGGAAATTATATCTCAGCAAGTGGAAGAGATTTTCCATATGGGCATCTCAAAATAAAATAGACCCCTTTTTCACACCTATTTCATCCATTTTAGAGTTCTTGACTAAACCTTTTAATGAAGGGGCAGCTGCAGCTACGATTCTGGTTCCATTAGCCACAATATCGAACGTTCATGTAGGTGAACATGGAGATAATGTCATGTCACATAGATTAGCTAAAACATTCTTAAAGGGTACTCTGCATTTAAGACCACCCATTAAAACCCCTGCTTTCCCATGCAATCTAAATTTGGTTCTTTCAAGAATCATTCTTCCCCAGTTTGAACCTGCCTCATCTTGTGAATTGAAGTTTTTGTCATGGAAAACCATTTTTCTAGTAGCCATCACTTCTGCAAGGAAGGTTTCAGAACTACAGGCCTTATCCATCAAACCTCCATATTTCATTTTTCATAAAGATAGAGTCGCCCTCAGGACAAATCCTTCCTTTCTATCTAAAGTCTGTTCAGAGTCTAATCTCAATCAATCTACTGAATTGCCTGCATTTTTTCCCAATTATACTAACAGATTGGAACATATGTTACATAAGCTGGATGGACACAAGACAGCTTAGATTCTATCTGGACAGGACAAAAAATTTTAGAAAGTCAGAGCAACTTTTTGTTTCCTTTTCAGAAACTAAGAAAGGAGCTCCGGTAGCAAAAACAACATTATCAAAATGGTTGTCAGATTGTATTTCCTTCATTTATAATTCAGTTCATATACCTTTACAACAAAAGGTAAAGGCTCACTCAACCAGATCTGTCTCCACTTCATCAGCCTTTTTAGCCAGGTTGCCTATAGACACTACCTGCCCTGCAGCTACATGGTCGAGACCACATACATTTATCACTCATTGCAAAGTAGACAAGGCCTCCAGGGACAAGGCCTCCTTTGGTTCCACAGTTCTGAGGAATATACTCCCATGAGCCCCCCAAGGAAAATGGTTCTTGGGACACTAATCCATCAGTAAGAATGAATGGCGAGATAGAACAACTTCACATAAAAAAGTTATGTACTCACCATAACGTTCCATGTGAGTTGTTCATCTCGCCTTCATTCTTACATCCCTCCCTCCAACCCCTGTCCTTCTTGGGGACCAAGAAGTTGGGATAGCTACTCTTTTTGCCTTTGTCTAATATACTCTGATATTTATGGTAGAGAGTGCTCTCTCTAATTTATTTTAGCTAGCAACAAACAAGATCTGGCAAAATCACCAATGCATCATGGAATAGGGAGTAGGCCACGAGCTTGTTGAAGACCTCGAGCTGTTGCATTTGGCCGAGATGGAGCCGAAGATCGGCTCCGTAACCCATCAGTAAGAATGAAAACGAGATGAACAACTCACGTGGGACGTTATGGTAAGTACATAACTACTTTATTTCCATTTTACACCATATAGGCAACCCATCCCTCCAGTCAGACACTGTCATAAGGATCTAGACACTCTTGTTGATATTTCCTTATCTTTTGACTATTGTGTTCCATAGTTCTTCCAGAAGCCTTTGTCTGGCTCATCAAATTTCCAAAGAAGTCTCACTTTTCCTTTACCTGCATGCATATTCATTATTGAATGTAATGCCCCCTTTAGCATGCATTTGTCTAAGCATATCCCTCAACTTGAGAGGCCTCAGAGGTTATTAAAAAGATCAATGGCCTCAGCACATCCAGTTATCCTGTCAGACTTGGCAGCACTCTTCTTGTACTTTGTCTCTTTGTAGACTTTTCTGTGGTAATCTGTCTAACTTTTCAGCCATGCAGTCCTCCTTGATCTTACATTCCTTTACAGAATAAACATCTAGTCAAGTCTGCAGTTAAAGAAGCTAAACAGTCATGAACATGTAATTAATGTGCACTGATGTGATAGCTTCATATCCCAGTATATTCTTTTTCTGTACAACAAACTTCCACCACATGTCAAGCAGAGTAACAGCATTGCCACTTGCAAAGTAAACCTGGATAGTTGACTGGGTAGCCTCATATTCTGCCCTGGTGTAGCTTGTGTTCACACACCAGGGTCTGTGTTCAGCCATTGAATGGAACTTCCATCGAATGGCTGAAAATAGAAAGTTTGTTCAGTGAACATTCATTTCATCAATGGGGAAAGTAAGTATTTGGCCACCACTTCCCTGAATGCCCTTTTCCCAACTGTAGTGTGGTCCCTGATATGGTATATATAGTTAGGGGGGATGCGGGGGGGGACCTAGTTGCTTTTGGAATACTGCTGTGGGGCACGTGGGGCAGTGGTGGCCAACTAGTTACATTCCCCCGTTGATGAAATGAACATTCACTAAATGAACGTTTGATGGATAGGGTTTGATGTTCAGCTGTTCGATGGAGGTTACATTCGGTGGCTAAACATAGACCCCCCCCCTCACATCCTGGATATCCTCTGTCAGCTCAGGAGTTATCAGAAATGGATTCACCAGTTCAGGAAAGTAGATCAGCTGTTTTTGCCTCCTTTGCTTTATTTTTATTTATTTAGTTACTATTTTTTGACCAGGTTAATCCCACTAGGTCATTGTCTTTTTAGGGGAGACCTGAAGGTGATATTCATACTGACTAAAGGAAATGTGAACAGAGCACTGGGGAACTTCTGATCTCTTTTTGACAAGTGGCATGTGATCTTTTACATTGACCTGAGCTGCTACCAGTTGCATATGGGACTTTGGTTTAATGTCTTATTTGAAGCGAGTCACTCCTTGAGTATGGCATCCCTTAATGGTGCTCTGTAGGGTGAATTTCTGGGAAATTAATCCAAGTACCTGATACGTGAGTAGAGCCCACAGCCTTCTGATCTCCCAGCAACAAAGGCAAATGTGCTATCTGTTGAGCCATATGTATTATTTGTTTTTGAGGATGGAAAGGTTTGCAGTTTCCAGGCAGACACTCTTCAGGTGGATTGCCAGCTATATTATCTTCTTGTCAACAGATGACAATTTGCCTATTGTTAAAGCCCTACTTCAGTAGTGGAGGGTCTGCTTCCATTGCTTGCTTGCTTATAGAATGTCTCCATTACAGACGTGCACTGTAACGACACGGTCTTTGGTGTACATCTTTACATAGCATTACTGCCTCAACCATATCTCCAAGAGTTGGACCTCTCCTGGAAATGTGACAATTTAAGATTTAGTTTTCTAATTTCATTTTTTTATGTGGTCGGCATCCTCTTTTTAACTTATTGCTCTCTGTGATTCTGCCCAACAAAGGACCAGTCAAGCAGGATCCTTACTGTTGATATATAATGTACTCTCTCATAATATCAGTTGACCTGTGAGTGGACACTGTTGGGTCAAGTATACTTATCCTCCATTCCCATTGGATAAATCTCCATCTTGTCATAGTTTGTCAAGTTCCCTGCAAACCACACAACATTTTCACCTTTCAGTGTTTTATATTTAGATATTTCAATATTTTTTCACTGTTATGGTTGCAGTATATCTGGTTTCAGCACACTGTCCAACATCTATATCACACAACTCAACAGATGGGGTACACCAACTTCTCTGAGGGGGATCTCGCAGAAGGCTTATGATTCTGATTTATGGGAAGTGTAAACCCATCTAAATGGCAATCAGAGAAGGTCCTTTTGTAGACCAGCAGAAAAGGGGTAAAAAAGTGTTTGATATTTATGTGAAGCACTTGACTGAACAGTACATTTTCAAGTGTAGGCCCAGATAATAGTTGTGAATTTCCTACCTTCTTTGCCATGTGCATGAAGTTGACGAGATTATCATATTTTCACACTGACCTGACAGTATGAGAGCATGACATATTCTTTATGTTTTAAGGACTACATCCTAAGTGTTCCACAAATTCTTTATTTTTAATACAGCTGTGTCTTCTAATTGCTGATTACAATTGAGGTGGTATGTTTGCTGTGCTTATAGCATCATCTGATGTTGGTGTAGTTTATCACTTACTGCAGGAGTCACTAAGGTCTACTGTACTTTGTTCAATTAATTCTGCGTGGTTTGGGGCTCTTCTTTCATATTTGACTATTGCTGCCCTTTTGTTTTGCATTTAGCACTGTGTTTATTAATGCATTATTTTGCAAATTTGATGTCCTTTGTATGCTGTCATTTTTACTATATAAAGATTAATGTTATGTTGTCCCTATCTCGCCTTCCTTCTTGTTGGTTGGATTCGGAGCCAATCCTCAGCTCTGACTCGGCCATATTCTAAAGCTTGAGAGCTTCCACTGGCTCATGGCTAGACCCTATCCCATCATGCCTAGTGGTAGTTAGCCAGATCTTGTTTGCCGCTTGCTGGTGACTGGGTCAGGGTAAGTTTTGATTTTCTTATTATATTTTTTGCTAAAATCTTTAAGGAAGTCTTTACTATAGATTAGTAGTAGTTTGTTCTAGGATCCCTATCTCCGTTTTTGTTGTTCAGGCCGTCAATTTTTCCTTCAGGCCTATTCCCCTCCCTTACAAATCCATTTTTAGTTAGAGGACTTATCCTTGCTTTCGGCCCGCTTCAGTTAGAGGGTTTCCCCTTATTCCCTCCTCCTCCCTTTTCTGCTTAAGGTGTTAGCTGTTCAAGTTAGAGGCTCTCCTCGTTTGGGGGTGTTGTCATTTAACTTAGAGGCTCTCCCCTTCAGTTACCTTCCTTTACTTTCTATATATAAAATATATATATATATATATATATATATATATATATATATATATATATACATGGATCTAGGACAGTCTACCAAAAGCCTGTTTCACCGAAAGTGAAACGGGCCATCACAGTTTTGCAAAAGCACTTTTTATCGTAAAAAGTGCTTTTGCGAAACTTTCGTAAAAGTACAGGGAATCGGGGGGGAGTGGCAGTTGGCGAAATCGGACTACAGTGGGGATAAGGGAATATTCCCTTTTCCCCACTGTAGTGCGATCTCAGAGTGAGAATATAAAAGTAGGGGGTGTGGGGGTGCATGGGGGCAAAGTCCCCCTGCGTAAATATGGTATGTGTGTTTTTGTTTTTGTGTGTGTGTGTGTGTGTGTGTGTGTGTGTGTGTGTGTGTGTGTGTGTGTGTGTGTGTGTGTTTTACCTTCTGTTTACCGAAACTGCTTTTTTGGTGAAAGCAGTTTCAGTAAACGGTGTTCGGTAGGGTTGGATTTGGACAGCTGGTCTTTCGAGCAACTGTTCTAGATCCATATATATATATATATATATATATATATATATATATATATATATATAAAATTTAGATATAGTGTTGTTGTTATTGTAGAGTGGTATACTTCTCCTTTCTTGATACCTATAGCTATAGTTTTGTTGTGCTCGTTGCTGTTTTAGCTTATCAACAATGTCAAAAGAAGCGCCCAAAGAATCCAAGCCTTCTGGATTCAAAAAATGCGACACTTGCTCCAAAAAAATGTCCCTGACTGACTGACATGCTAGCTGTGTTTATTGCCTGGGAGCGGTGCACCTGCAGGACTCGTGTTCCATTTGTCTTGCTTTCAGTGCCAGAGTTCTGCAGGAGCTCAAAAACAAACTTTTATTGAGAGGCTTATTAAAAGGGCCCTTTGACACACCAGTGGAAGTGAATCAGGCAAGAAAACAAGAAAAATTCTCCAAACCTACATCTCTGTCGGTTCCGTCCTCAGAGCTGTCGAAGCAGAAAGACAAATCTTCCAGTTCGTCGAATCCGAAACCTCTCTTGTCCGACAAGACTTTTTCTCCTGTGGTTCCGTCAGTGTCCTCGGAATCGTCTAGGAGTCTCAAAAGAACTAGGTCTCCTTTGGAACCGGTGCGGTCCGCTCCATAGTCGCCGCTTCTCCAGTCTGTGCGGGCAGTCACCGATCGTCCTCCCACTCCTGTCTGTCATCTAGGAGCCTTTCAGATGATGATGTGGAGTGGGTGGTGAAGAGGCTACTCAAGACACCGGCTCTCGCCAAAATCTTATTGAGGCCAGCCCGTATGGATGTGGAGCCGACTATTCACTCCCCCCGCATCATCTATTCCTCCTTTGACTCACTTGAGCACAGAGCCGGATTGCATGGAAGTAATTGTGGTGGAACTGTTGATTCCAAAAACCTCTGGTCGCTCATTTCCGACATCCACTCCAATCTCGATACCTCCTTCTATTGAGGGATCTGGGAGCCGATACTCTCTCCGCTCCGAGGGGGGGGGGGAGCATCTGGACCCTTGTCCAACATCACTCTCCCTCTTGGAGCTTCGGCACAGGTGAGCTTAGCTTCCACATAGGCTTTGGAGCCATTGTCCTTGGTGCGGGAGAGGTCTCGTGACTCTTCGGAGCCGGGGACCCTCTTAGGCTGGGATCGTGGTGCCTTCAAGGTGATGAGTGTGCTGTCCTCTCAGACAGCTCCTCCCTCTGCTTAAGCTACTCCATCCCCTACAGAGCCAGTGTCTTCCCTCTCACCACACCTTCATTCTAAGCATAGGGAACCAGTGCCCCAGGACCCCCCATTGGGCGACCCCTGCCGTCTGAAACCTCCCCAGAGCAACCCCCCTGAGGTGGTCCCTCAGAAGAGGACATGTAAGAGGAAGCATGTGGACTTCCCTGAGTCCCTGATATCGGACACCAACTTGGAGGACTCAGAAGGGTCCCCACAGTCCCCCTCTGAGGATGTCTCATTCTCAGACATCCAGCCACCCCTTTGCTTGAGGATTTCCAGAAAGTCCCTTTCCCCTTCTAAAGTAGAGTCCATGTACCTGGATGCATTCGGTTCCTGACCCTCCACCTCTTGGATGTCTCCACCCTTTGACCCGCTGCTAGGGGTAGTAAATTGAAAGGCGTGGAGCTCTCCGGAATCGATGGAACCAGTTCTGTGGAGGCCCAATAAGTTCATAAATGCACCAGATGACAATCCTTTCCTGACCAAAGGTGTGCCAGTTGATGCTATGGTGGTGGTGGCGGCCACTATAAAGGAATTAGCAGTGACCTCTACTTCTCTCCATCTGCCGAACAGAGAGTCCCATACGATGGACAGATACGGGAAGCATGTCTTTTCTTCAGCAGCCTTTACTCTTAGGTCATTGAATTATTTATCCCATTTCAACCATCTTCAGAGGGATGTCCTGAAAGAGCTAGGAGATACCCTACAGGATCCTACAGCTGTGGGAGCTGCAGATAGAACTGCTTCTCAGCTTGCGACCTTATCTTCAGTAGTTAACTCCTCCATGTGACTTATTTCCTATGCAGCCGATGGAGCAAGCAGGGCTGCAGGCACAGAAGTTGCCTTATGGAGGCATTCTTGGATGTGCCTTTGTCAATTTGTGGAGCTCTTCAAGTCCTCCTTTACTAATGCCCCTTTTGATGGCTCGTCGTTGTTCGGGCCTAAGGAAAAAGAGACTCTAACCAGGTGCGAGCAGGAAGGCAAGACTCTCTCTGCCGTGGGAGTACATTTTTCCACACCTTCTAGACCTTATCCCAAAGGTCAAAAAGGCGGAAAAATGTGGTTCCGGAAATCCCAGGGAGTTTCGCCTGACACACTTGGTGATTTTTTTCCCCCCTGGGGTAGAAGGGGGAATAATAATGGGAGACGCCCTTCTCACAGTAGAGGGGGTCCGCAGAATCAGGGCGACAGAGATACGTTCTCTGGTAGGCCCTTTCAGCGCTCCTGAAAGGAGGCCCACCTGTCCACCTCTGGAGGTAGTCTGGGGAAGATTGTCACTGAACCCAGAAGCCTGAGAAAATATCACAAAAGACACATGGGTACAGTCGATCATATCCAGGGGATACAGTATTCCTTTATCCATGCCATCTCTCCCCAGAAAACAAAAATCCATCCCAGATGTGCTACCCAATCTAAGGGAACAAGCAACCCTAGAAGTTCAAACTTTGCTAAGAAAGCGAGTCATCCAAGAAGTCCCTGCAGACCAAATCGGGTCCAGAACTTTCTTAAGGTTCTTTTTATTACCAAAGAAATCAGGGGACTTGGAGACCCATTTTGGACCTCAGCAGACTCAAGTTTGTCAAGAAGACAAAGTTCCAGATGGTGACACTGCAGTCCATACATCCCTTCCTGGGAAAGGACAATTGGATGTGCTCTATCGATCTCCAGGATGTGTACTACCATATCAAGATGGACAGGCGATCCAGGAGATTTCTACACTTCTGGCTGGGAGCCAGTCACTACCAGTTCAGAGCTCTGCCCTTTGGCCTCACCACAGCCCCCAGGGTGTTCACCAAATGCATGGCAGTAGTCACAGCTCATCTGAGGCATCTAGGATTCCGGGTGTTTCCATATCTGGACGACTGGCTCCTTACCGCCACCACCGAGCATCGACTAACTGAGACAAGGGACATCACAATCCACCTCTGCTCTCAGCTAGGCATCACTATAAACTACAAGGGTTGGGAGGGTGGCCTAATGGTTAAGGTGTTTGCCTTACAAATGCAAGGTACAGGGTTTGAGTCTCACAAGGGATAATTGGCTAGGCTTGAAATGGCTCACAAGGGCAATTAGCCTAGTACTAATCTATGAACGAAAAGTCTGCCTTGTTGCCCTGTCAATATATTACATTTATAGGGGCAGATCTAGATACCAAAGACATGATAGCAAAATTGCCTTAGGAGGGGGGTGTCGACCATTTGACACCAGGTTGCAATTTTAATCGGGAGGAAAAAGTCTCTGGCAAGATTTGTTCTAAAAGTCCTGGGTGGCAACACTAACGCTAGTTCCCTTGGCGCGTTTCCACATGAGGTTATTACAGTGGCTCCTGTTTGCTCAGTGGTCCATGCAAGATCTACCCATGTCCCACAAAATTCTCATCACGGAGACCTGCAAGAAGGACCTAAAATGGTGGTTTTAGTCCACGCAGCTGAAGATAGGCAGACCGTTCATCCTCCCCCCAACCAGTGGCCACATTGACCAGAGATGCTTCCCAGATAGGGTGGGGGGGCATTATTTGGGACAGACTGTTCATGGCACTTAGCAACAACACGGTTACCACTTGCACATAAACGTCCTTGAGATGAGAGTGGTACTCCTGGCGTTGCAAGCACTTCCCAGCCTGCTCCCCACGGGGATGATTGCATTTCAGATGGACAACATGTCAGTGGTATGGTACATCAACAACCAAGATGGAACCAGATCCTACCCCTTGTGTCGAGAGGCTCTAAGAGTGTGACAGTGGGCGATGTCTTCCCAATGCTTTCTGATTGCGACACACAGACACGCATTCTGGGGAAATCCAATGTGATGGCGGACAAGCTAAACAGGGCTATCCTTATGCCTTATGAGTGATTCCTAAAATAGAATATTGCAAACCAGATTTTTTGCAAGTGGGGCCAGCCTTGCTGCGATCTTTTTGCCACATCCATCAATGCCAAATGCAGCAGCTATTTTGCCCTAGTACCCCCACTGGGACAATCATTCAGGGATGCACTTGTTCACAATTAGCCCCCGGGCTTTTCCCCATTTCCTCTGATACCCAAGGTTCTTCAGAAAACAAAGTCATTGGGTTGCAAGCTAATACTCATTTCTCCCTACTGGTCTCATCAAATCTGGTTCCCGTTTCTATGGCCCCATCTTCAGGAAGAGCCTTGGACTCTGGACACTGTTCTGGATCTGCTGATGCATCAGTCGGGCACACTCCACCCTTCCTTACAGACCCTCAAGCTGACAGCTTGGTTCCTCCATTTCCCGTCCTAGCCAGGCTTCCTGATGTCTCCCCGGCAGTACAACATATTTTAATTTCCTCTCACAAATCCTCTACAAGAAAACTGTACACTAGCAAATGGAAACGGTTCTCTTGTTGGGCAGCCAAAAATAGTATTGATCCTTTTACTGCACCGATTTCAAAGATCCTACAATTCCTCGCTGAAACTTTTAACCAAGGAGCAGCAGCAGCAACTATCACTTCAACTGGCTGCTATTTTCAACTTTCATGTGGGAGAAATGGGTTCCAACGTTATATCAACATTACACAATATAAAATTTACATCATTTAAATAGAGGAACAGTTAAAATCACATGATCAACCAGCCAATGAATTTTAAAAAGTTTTTTAAAAGGGAAATGTTTAAAACATGAGAATATATGCAAATAGTGTGTTGTGCATAATATATTACTTAAATAATATTTTATAAGTTATTTAATTGGCGTTTAACTAGTATTGGTTTTATACTAGTAGTGTTATTTAATCCTGGTGGAGTTCTATCTACGTGTTCAGTATAATTTATCTTCGCTTGTCTAGTGTTACAGGTAACACTTTAAGAGGAGATGTAACCAGCCTTTTACAATTAACTTTTATATTAACATTGGATAATGGCTTTGTCCATCAAGAGACTTCTTATTAAAATGAATAATCCGCTACTACAAGATCAATCATTTACTAATGATCCTCAAAAGACTGCAACAACTGAGGACACTACTAATCTGACTGCTTTAATTAATGTCTTGGAAAAGAAGGTTAGTAGCTATAAGCAGCTGCAATGGCAGAGACTCAGTTTCCTAGCATACCTTGAACTAGGCATAGTACCAAGAGGACTGCGTGTGCTCAAAATGCCCTCGTATGGTAATACCCACGAGGAGCTTCTTGTTAAGTGGCAGCAGCTCAATTTAGAATTGAGTGCAAGCTATATGAAGCTTATGAATAGCTTCTTTGAAGATACTGAAAAAAACTTGTTACAAGAAATAGAAAAATGTGACAAAGATGTTTCAATATTACTCAAAAGTGATGCATCACATGGTATCTATCAAGCATTCATTGAAAGAATGCAGTCACTTGACAATAGACTAGAATTAAAAAAGAAACGTAAACTTCAAAGGGACATTGATGATTACCAAAATGGACATATATTTTCTTGGCCGAAAACTGAGTTTAAATATTTAGCTAAAACCGCTAAATATAAGCAACAGCCTTATTTCGCCTCATCGACTAAGGAGAAAACGAGAATGCTTGATCGATTGGATGATTTCGCCCAGCCGGGCGTATCTAATGAGAATTCAACCAATCAGCAAAGACGTGAGCCAAATGCTACGTACGTAGCGCAACAACAAGGAGCTGAAAGAGCTAACATCGAGAAAGTAAATGAGAAGGAAGCTTATAAACGTCCGGTAGGATCTAATGTAGAGATTCTACTCAACACGACTGTTGAAAATGTAACCTTGGATGCACCAAGAACGCCGATGATGACAGAGCAACAGCGGGAACCAAAAGAAAAAAGGCAAACAGATATTTCCACTTTTTTACCGTTTCGCCTGCAACAACCAGAAAGGGTCCTGGTGAAGCAGGCATATACGGAAAGTATAACGCCAACTGCAGTGGAAAATTCACCCCAGACCCAAGCGACAAAAAGGAAATGCAGCAGTCCCAGAAAAAGCAGCAAAACGACATGCAGATAGATGGGAAGCCATCAATAAAACAAGGTACTTTAAATCTAACAAATAACATTTTACCAGACGAACAGTTGTCTATACTAAGCAAAGGTTTGAAGTTCATTCCCTTTGCTATGGATGACGTGGTAAACTCCATTATAGATTTAAGACTTTTTGCTAGAAGCCTCATGCTAAAATTAATTTTTAAGAATTCTGTAGAAAGTAATGGTAGTTGTAAAAAACTAAGTCTGTTCATACCACAACTATCTCCAGTTATCTTAGCATTCACTAATATTGTTGAATCAGAATTGAGATCTCTGTTTTGTAAATGTGATAAAACTAAGATGAAATACAACCTTACCTATAAAGAATATTTAGCTCGCAAAGATCTGAAAAGAAATAATGATGTAATAATAAAACAAGCAGATAAGGGAGGGGCTGTGGTTCTAATGGACAGAATATATTATATGAATAGATTTTCCAGTTTTTTATCTGACACTAGTACATTTAAAAAGGTAACATTTCAAGAAGTAAAAAATTGTATAACACAAGTTAACATGGCTATTTATGATATGCAGATAAGCAATGACATCTCAATTGATATATTCAACTACTTCTCTACACCATGTCCAAAGATCCCCCAAATATACGGGATCCCAAAGATACACAAGTCTTTAGAAGAACCCCCCCTGAGACCTATTGTCTCAGGTAAGGGCTGGATAACTGAAACTATATCCAAATATTTACAGATCACTCTATCTGAATTACTACCTAAATGTGGAACCATAGTGAAAGATAGCACACATTTCTTAAGGAAGCTTAAGTCATGGTATACAACAGCCTCCTCCAACTTTATTTTTGTAACCTTGGACATAGAATCACTATTCACTGTTATTCCTATTGACTATGGAGTAGAAGCCATTAGAAGGTTATTATTGTCTAGTACCAACAAACACCCCCGAGATGTGGAAAATATATGTTCTCTCCTTCACTTAGTACTAACAAACAATATTTTTATTTTTGATGGCACACCATATAAACAGCTAACAGGAGTTGCCATGGGTACATCTGTTGCAAATACTTTTGCGAATCTAGTATTGTTTCAATGGGAGAAGGAATATATTTTGAGTAACAAACATGCACTGAATATACATGTGAAAAGCTATGTTAGATTTGTAGATGATTGTTTTTTCATATGGGATGGTGCTGAGGAAGATCTTCTTTTGTTTGTCACATATATCAATAACACTACAAAATTTTTTAACTTTAAAATGTGTTCATCATCAAATGAGATTGTATTTTTAGATGTGAAAGTGTATAAAAAGGATGAAGTAATACACACTATGGTACATAAAAAAGATGTGCATACAATAAGATATCTAGATAGTAATAGTATGCACCCCCCACATGTGTTTAAAAGCATAATTAAGTCACAATTAATCAGAATAAGTAGATTAACAACAGAAGAGCAGGTATATTTGAATGAGACATCTATAATGAAAGCTGAATTTTTAAGAAATGGATATTCCGAAATTATTATACAGAAAAATATTGATATGATAGCTGAGGGTAGGAAAACAAGCTACAAACCAATATTTTTAGAGGAGAATATAGATGCAAATCATGGTAATTTAATGCCTATTAAAAAGAAGGAGACAATATTAAGATATACAACAACCTTCTCAGGTTATTCTAATCAAATTAGTAACATAATACATAAAAATTGGCCTATACTTATGGCTATGCCAGAGTTAAGTGTTATAGTAGGATCCAGACCTAGTTTTGCTTACAGAAATAACCAATCTATGAAAAACATGTTGTGTTATAAGGATTTTGACATAAGGCACAATGTTGGTTACAGTAATAAAGAGACCTATAAATGTTATAACTGCACCTGCTGCGCTGATATTTTTGAAGGGGACAATATTTTTATACACCCCACAACACATAAGAAATTTTATTTTCATGTCAATGCAAATTGTAACACCACAAAAATTATCTACCTTGCCACTTGTGTGAACTGTCAAGCATTTTATGTAGGGAAGACTATACGGAGGTTGAAAGACCGTATAATTGAACATAGGTCTGAAATAAACAGACAAATACAGACCAATGCCCTATATAAGCATATATATGAGTTCAATACACATACTTTTAGATTCAGATGTATAGATGCAATACAAGTGGGTATGAGGGGGGGCGATATAAATAACCTTGTAGAAACAAGAGAACTAGAGTGGATAATAAGACTACAGGCTGAAACTCCACCAGGATTAAATAACACTACTAATATAAAACCAATACTAGTTAAACGCCAATTAAATAACTTATAAAATATTATTTAAGTAATATATTATGCACAACACACTATTTGCATATATTCTCATGTTTTAAACATTTCCCTTTTAAAAAACTTTTTAAAATTCATTGGCTGGTTGATCATGTGATTTTAACTGTTCCTCTATTTAAATGATGTAAATTGTATATTGTGTAATGCTGATGAAGGGTTGAGAGCCCGAAAGCTTCATTAAAGTTCTGTGTTTCTGTGACAACTGTTGTTCTCAGAGTTTTGTTCTATCTACGTGTTCAGTATAATTCCAACGTTATATCCCACAGGCTAATCAAAGCTTTTCTGAGGGGTACTATCCTTTTGAGACCCCCAATAAGTGAGACACTTCCTCCTTGGGATCTAAATTTAGTCCTAGCTGCCTTGATTCTTCCTCCATTTGAACTGGATAATTCTTGTTCTCTAAAATGTTTGGCTTGAAAAACGATTTTCCTGATCGCTATTACCTCAGCTAGGAGGGTATCAGAATTACAATCTTTATCCATTTGTCCCCATTATTTAGTTTTTCACAAAGATAGGGTTTCTCTCAGAACTAACCCCTCCTTCCTACCAAAAGTTTGCTCAGAGTTCAGTCTGAATCAATCAATAGAATGCTGTATTCTTTCTGAACCATGGCAACAAGGCAAAGTATAAACTCCATCAACTGGATGTTCATAGACAGTTACATTTTTACTTGCGCAGGGCACAGGAATGCATACAGTCTGACCAATTGTTTGTATCCTTTGCAGAAAACAGAAAGGGAACTTGTCTCAAAAGTACCTTTATCAAAATGGCTTTCAGACACCATTAGTTATGTCTATAACTCACAGAACAAGCAGCTGCCAGGGAAAATGCGAGAACACTCAACTAGGGCCTTGTCTACCTCTACTGCCTTTCCGGCCAGACTGCCTTTAGACTCAATTTGTGTGGCAGCTACGTGGGTTAATCCCCATACCTTCATCACTCATTACAAAGTAGATGTGGCCTCCCAGAACAGGGCTTCCTTTGGTTACATGGTTCTAGAGTCTATTCCATTGAGCCAACCAAGAAGAAGGTGCCGGGGACACTGTCCCAACCAATAAGAAGGAAGGTGAGATAGGGACAACATAACATAAAGAAGTTATGTACTCACCATAACGTTTCATGTTTGTTGTCCTTGGACTCGCCTTCCTACTTGCATCCCACGCTCCTTCCCCCTCCTGGAGGATCGAGAGGAATTATCCATCCTTTGGCTATATAGGCCTTGACTCCCTTCCAGCCTTACTTATGAGTTGGGTAGACTAAGAGTTCTACTTATGGCTTGGTGGGTTTTTATATATGTATGTATATATATATATATATATATATCTCCTTTGGTGGCGGCAACCATGCATCAGTTGTAAAAAGTCAATGACGAACAATACTGCTGTCGTTAAAACCAATTTAATAGTGTGCACAGGTGAGCGCTTTCACAATCACTTCATCATTTTTTTTTTTTTTTTTTGGTCTGATGAAGCGATTGTGAAAGCGCTCACCTGTGCAAATTATTAAATTGGTTTTAACGACAGCAGTATCGTTCGTCATTGACTTTTTACAATTGATGCATGGTTGCCTCCACCAAAGTATTTTTACTTGCTTTTTATTTATTTTATATTGCTGGTGTGAGGCATTTACTCCATTGAGTGTATTACTCTGTTTCATTGCATATATTTATATATGCCTATAGTTTCTATATCTGCATATTGTAGTCTATTGTTATGGGTTATCACAAACAAGATCTGGGTAACTACCGCTAGGCATGATAGGACAGGGTCTAGCCTCGAGCCAGTGGAAGCTCTCGAGCTTTAGAATATGGCCGAGTCGGAGCCGAGGATCAACTCCGAACCCAGCCAACAAGAAGGAAGGCAAGATCAAGGACAAAAAACATGGAACGTTATGGTGAGTACATAACTTCTTTTTTTGTGCTTTGTCTGTAAACAATTTTATTGACTAATGTACATACTTGTTTACCAATACCTAAATAAATAACTTGACCAGGATCTATGTAAATAACCAATTTATTCATTCACATTTGTATTCCCCAGTTACCTACTTAATCATTTTTAGTGTTACAGGGGAGCTGGAACCTGCTCCTGTAATCAGTCAGTGAAAAGCGGAGAAACTAATCTTGGGTACGACACCATTCTGTTACAGGATACACACATATGTACATCTGTGGATAGTTTGAAGATTCTTCAGTTCATTTACAGCATTGCCTTTGGCATGTAGGAGGAAAATGAAACAAACTGCAAAAGACACACATGCACAGCATGGAGATGCAGACTCTGCATAGGAGACACCCTAGCAGAGAACTGGACTGGAGAACCAGTAACTATGAGGCAGTAACACTGGACCACCATACCAGCTATCTGCCTGTTTACCAAGGTCTAAATAATGAAATGCTTTATTTATACTGTGTATATTTTATCTCAATGCATAAGCATTCTTTTTGTAAGATTCCTTTTTACTGATGTTTTTAATAACTGCTTTGAAATTGCAGATTCTCTAAGAAAGGCTGGGTCTTAGATCAGACCAGTATATTTGCACAGGTGGATGCCTTTGTACAGCGCTGCAAGGACCTTCTTGAGGTAACTTTTCATGTGCTTAAATATTTTCTTTTCAGCACATGCATGTCTCTTTCAGTTTGTACAATCATTGTTACACACACAATCACAATTGAAGTGGTACTATTTTCTGCCTGTGGGACACAAGTGGCAAACATTTGAAGTCTGTTATTCTTCATTCTTTGGTTCCCTTTAGGAATGTTCTGGTGCTCTGCACTACAGTTATGATACTAATCTTCATCTTCAGCCCCCTTTTTCTTATTTTTCTACATGGGGTCGGGGTGTCATGTTAACTGTTGCCATCTCTCTGAATTCAGTGCTACACTCCTGCCTTCTTCGACACTCATGCCTGACTGTCGCAGATCTTCTCTCACACAATCCATTCACCTCTTTGCTGAACACTTCAAATTTCTCTTACCTTCTTCCTGTCTGTCCTAAATCATCTTCACCATATTGTCTTCTGCTTTTCTGCACATGTGCCTGAACCACCGCAATATGTTCTCCTAGATCTTTTCTGCAGTTGGAGCTACTGTGGCTTCTCGCTCTTATGTCCTCATTTCTTTGTCTGTCCCACAGTGTGCATTCTACCATCCTTCTCAGGCACTTCATTTCCATTACCTCTAGTTTTCTCATCTGCTCTCCCTTTACTGCCCAGGTTTCTGTATCATACAGTAGTATTGGTCACGTCACTGTTTTGTACACCTTACTTTTCAGCTTCTTTGGCAATCTTCTGTCATACACTACACCTGACACTCTCTATGCCAGTTGGCTGCAGCCCATTGGATTCTTGCTTTGACCTCTTCATTCAGACTTCTCTTCTCATCAATCACCCCGCCCAGATACTTGAAGCTGTTAACCTGTTCCACTCTCTTCCCTTCTACCTCAATTGTCAGATTCTTCTGATTTCCACAATTTGCTGCTGTTACAGCTGTCTTATCTGTACTTAGTTTTAATCCATATACTGTCAGTTTTGCATTTCATTCCCCTATCCTTTGCTGAAGTTTTTGCTCAAAGACTGCCTGTAATGCACATCATCTGCATATAGCAACTTTGTTGATCTGTCACCTCTGACCTGTTTGCTAATGTAGTCCATCACCAGTATGAACAGTGGGCTCAGAGGTGAAACCTGGTGCACCCTTCCCCTCCCCCTGGGACCAAACACTGTTCATGCTTGAATCGTTGGGTCCTTGTACATAGCCTGCACTAATTCTACCAATGTTTCTGAGACTTCGAACGACAGCAGCACTGCCCAAATCTGCTTTCTCGGGACCTTGTCATATGCTTCCTCCAAGTATAGGAATGCCCAGTTAGACTGTCTCTTCATCTCTAGCTTCTTCTCAACTATCTGTCTAAACATTGGGTCAGTTGTGTTGCATCTTGATCTGAATCCAAACTGCTTATCTCCCATCTTACTTTCTGCTACTCTGCATATCCATTTATCAATCACCCTGTCCAAAACTTTTATGCAGTGTGACAGGAGTTTGATACCTCTGTACGGCACACAGTTGTAGATGTCCCCTTTGTTCTTGTACACTGGCATGAGTACGCTTATTCTCCAGTCATTTGGGATACATCTTTCCCTCCATACTGCTATGAGTACGCTCAGGAGCCATTTCTCCCTTGTCTCATCCATCATCTTTATCATATATGCTGTAACATCATCTGAGCCTGATGCTTTACCTGACTTCATTTTCTAAAGTCCTGTTCTTACTTCTAGGAGGGGGGGGGGGGGTGCTCCTCCTATTTTCTCATTGTGGGCTGTGTCTGGGGCAGTATAGCTTCCGTGGGGTTTTCTTCTTTCAAAAGCTGCTGGAAGAACTCCTTTCATCTGCCTTTGATGCCCTGTGGACTAGTGAGCAGGTTGTTGCTGACATCCCTTGTGAAGGGTGTCTGTGTATCTTCTTTATCTTTCTTTGTCTTGCAAACAGATATAATTTCTTTGTGCCACCTACTAAGTCACTTTCCAGAAGCTGGTAGCATCCCTCTGATGCCCTGTTGTTTACTAGCCAACCAGTATTCCCTTCTAGCCTTGTCCATCTTTTCTATTTCCCACTTTTTCTGGCACTCTCTTTTTTTTGACGACTTCCAGGACTTCTGTATTTCACCACCAGCTTTCCTTACGTACCCTAATGCCATACCTAGTTCAGCCACTTATCTGTTCTGTAGTCCTACTACTTGCTGTTTTG
Organism: Protopterus annectens; assembly: GCF_019279795.1. Lineage (NCBI taxonomy): Eukaryota > Metazoa > Chordata > Ceratodontiformes > Protopteridae > Protopterus > Protopterus annectens. The sequence continues at coordinate 791,093,747 of NC_056739.1, forward strand.
AGGTGCTGCTATTCTTCTTCTTCAACTCCACCTATTGCCCTCTCTTCTGAGTAATTTGTTGAACTGTTGTACTTTCCCCTCCAGTCAACTTCCAGGTCTTGAGCCTCCTCTCTATTGACTTTAGAACCTTCTCAGACCATTGTTTGCATCTGACTGTGGCAACCAGTGGGTTATGCTGTGGGCCAGCTGTTTTCACTGGGGATGACTTTGCAATCACTGATTCTATGCCATTGGTATTTCTTTACTAGGAAGAAGTCCACCTGAGTTGCATGTTGGCCACTCTTGTGTGTGATCTTGTGACTCTCCCTTTCTGAACCATCTGTTGGCTACTATCAAGCCATTTGCCAGGAATGGCCTTTCCTCCTTTATTCTTGTTGCCCCACCCATGTGGACCCAGGCAGTCCTCCTATCCTGTTCTGTCTGTCCCAATTATGTGCATTCAAGTCACCCATTATCAACACCAATTCCTGTTGTCCTGTTCTATCTAGTAGGTCCTGCAACTGCTGTATGAATGCAGTCTTTTCCTCACAATCATAACCATGCTGTGGGGAATAGGCTGAGATTATGAATACTGACCTATCATTACACTGGAGTCTGATTGCTGTGAGTCTGTCACTAATTCTGATGACACCCCTCACTGCCTTCTGAAAGCATGTCTCTAGCTACAATTCCACACCATTTCTAGCTTGTCCTCCTCCTGAGTAGTAGACTCTGGATTCCAAACCAAATGCGTCTTTCCTGCATTGCTCTACAAGTATGTTTCTATTGGCTTAAAAAAGAAGCTGATCAGTAAGTAGTACCAGTGTATGACTGGGTGGTATGATCTATAATTTTTTCTTCCCTTTGTGTTAAAGTTTATGAATTTATTAAAAGTTCATGCTGTTCACACCTGTAGCATTACTGAGCCATTCATCTTGAAAATATTACAGACAGTCCTCTATTTTAAAGGAATGTTAGCAGGTCTTTGCATACCTATAAACCTGTACATAAAATTGTAGCTCTACATAGACTGAGTTTTGTGTATACTTGAGTGAGCACTGCAGTATATTACTGTTTGATCATGTTTATTTGCATAGATATACTGTCTTGAAATCAAGAGCTTTGGTTGAGAACTTCATTTAACTTCATTACAGTGGCTACTAAAACTTACTCCAAGGTGCCCCCAAAGTAAGCAAGCACTTGTTCACATTCTTCCTGTTGCCTGTTGTGCAGCTCATTATAAATAGTAAAGTTAAAACTACTTTGGGCACAACATTTGTCTGAGGCCACCATCTCTGCACCTAGGTTACAGAACATGTCTTCTGTATTGATTCTTATTTCTTTCCTGTTCTTAATGCTGTTTGGATCTGCTCGTGTTCATTGTTGAAAAATTTCCATGGCAAGCATCTGAGAAGCATAGACTCTGTATGTATTTTGGTGGTGGCAAGATCATGAATCAAAACCACAAGTAGTGCTGGTTATGTCTGGAAACAGCAGAAAGATATCAGCCCTGCAGCCAGACTGGTACCAAGAGAACTTCCATAACCAAGACTGATAACCATTGAATCAACCCAGCAAAAGGAGGGTGCTGAGGCCCCTTAAGACCCTAGACTGAGCGGAAGGAAGAAGATAAAGATGAGATTTAAGGTTTTCAGACATGGCTTCTCATCTAGGCCCACCACACCTTTAGTGGATAATAATTTTTTTCTTTGATCCTTGTCTTTTAGCAAGATGTTCTTCTAGTGACTGATAACTTATGGATGTGCTTACCCGGTTCTTCTCTTATGTGTGAGAGATAGGTGCCTACCATCACCTGTCCTTATATGTATGGTGCCTCTCTAGGGTTCATTTCACTTGAAAAGGCAAGGATCTTGGATTACTAGTATATGCTACTGTGTTAAACTCATGTTTTGGGGTTGGTGTCTTCTCCTGACATTGAGTCACTCAGTGTTGCAGATTGATAGCATCCCTCTTGACCCTGGCAGACCCACATTTGGAGTCTTGCTGCAAACATTTCTGCTGCCGGTCTCCCAAACGCTGTTCATCATTTGTGGCTGAAGACAGCTCAAGAGGGAACAGGAGAGTGCCCCACATAATGACCATTAGCTTTTAAAAACTCCTGCACTTGCTGCATCTGCTCACACACTGCTTGTAATACATGCATCTTTTTGCTTGCTGGGACTGTGTCATTTCCTGCTGACCATGCTGCTTCCTTTTCATTTCCAGCATCTGTCCCCTTGAGTCACAAGATTTTTGGATTGAATTAAGAAGTTTTCCCCCATGTTTTTTTAAAGTCCTTTGTCATTCCTGATGATATTGAGGGTCTTCTGTTTGAAACTAACAAGGATATTGAAGCCTTGTTTTTCACCAGTCCCCTGTTTTTCTGAGACCCCGAGAATGGTAATGACCACATTTACTGTCTTTCAAGACGTTTTTTTCACCTAAGAAATATTTAAGTGCACAGAAAGTAAGACTAAATCGTGAGTTATTGTTATTTCTCCCATAAAACCTTTCCTTGGAGATGGTTTAAGCACATAACTCTGCTGTGAACTACACATTGGTGTATTTTAAATTCTTTAATTGATCTGCCACTTGCATAACTAGATGTTCTTCATAGTCCATGTTTGCAGTACTGCTTCTTGGGTCTTCCTTCCATGCAGAAGTCTATAACCAGCCCATTTTCCAGAATCTTTGTATCATTCCTAGCCAGTGGACATCCAAAGACCAACGTTTGGATATTAGGGTATAACAGCAGCATCTGGTGCAATGTTCAGTGCTTTATAGCCATGCAATCCAGTGCACTACTCTGTTATCAGAGTAGTGCATTGGATTGCGCTACTCTGTTATCAAATGCTCACAGTCTCCCAGTTTGCTGAATTTCTCAAGTTATTTCCTCCTGCTTTCAGATAAGTAGCCTGTTGGGGAATTGTCTCTTTTGCGTAACCTTTAGGGAGGTCAATAATTGCTTAAAGTGTGAGAAATAAATGCCTTATAAAGATTTTCATTCCTTATCTCTGTTTTGCCTGGGTCTGTGGTATGACTTGTCTAGATGTCAGGACTGTATTAGATTTCGTGCCAAGACAGTTAAGTGTAGGGTGGAAGTTCTCACAGCCCACATGGACTCCTCAATCTCACTTCCCTCCACGCCCTCTCTTTCCTTTGCTTCAGTCACTATCTTTCCCAGGAAATGCAAGGAAAAAAAGTAAAAGAAAAAGGAATCCGTGGATACCAGTGAACCTTCGGAGTCTTGAAGTTGCCCAGTGACTCAGGTGAGGAGCCTTTGCTGCCCTCTGACCCAGACGACTTCTAGGCCCGATCCCTCTGCATGACCCTTTAGGAGGCAGCCGTGGCAGCATGTCAAGTTGAATATGACTACTTCAGTGCCTTTGTTGGTTGGATCCGAAGCTGCTCCTCAGGCTTCGGCTTCTGACACTCGAGCGTTGGTTACCTAGGGAGATGCTTCTTCAGCTGTCAGATATGCTCAAACTTCAGGAACATGGACCAAAGTCCCGGTTGACTGATCACATCCCAAGTCTTTTCTTTCTAAATGGACTCCAAAGAGACCAGTCAGCTTCCCTGAACCAACTACCCAGTCCTCAGCTGCTACAGCCCAGGTCAAAGTACAGGACCTTCTGAAGATAGCACAGGAATTCATGATTCTCCCCCAAGAATTTATCCTTCAGAGATACTTTGCATAAGTTGAAGAAGGTCTCTAATTGGGACAGCAAGGAATTCTGTCAGGCCCAAATCCATTGTAGAGAGCTCCAACTTCTACCATTCCTCAGCTAACTGTATATTTCTCCATTGTATGTAGTGCTAGATTGTCTTTGATCTCTGTCTGTCAAAAGGAAACCAGATCATTTCTGTAGAGTGCTAGATGCTCAGAAGCATTTCTGCAAAAATCCACAAGCTGGTCCTTCAGCCATATATACTGAATCCTCCAAGGATCCCCCAAGGGTGCAGCTAGACATCCTTTACCAAATGACAGAGAAAGAAGACTGTTGGATATATTTGGACAGAAGGCATATACTTCTGTTACCTTCTTTATGAGGCCCTTAACTGTCAATTTCTGTGAGGGCCCTTAATTGTCATTTTCACATGTTGAAATATTTAGAATTTCTAGCAGAACAAATAATTTCTAAATCACAGGGCATTAAAGACAGGACCTGATAGTACGACATGCAGGAAATGGCTAGATCAGCACTGCAGGTCCCCCAGACACGCACTAAAATGAGGTTACAATGCACTAGGTGTATCTTGTAGAGCAGCTGCTGCAGGTTCTGTCATTCATAGACATGCTTGTCTGAGGATTCAGACACTATCTGACCAGGTAAAAGCTAAACTCATAGAAACCTACTGGATAAGGAGTTCCTTTTTGGCCCTCCTGCTGAAAAAGTATTTGAGAAATTTGGACAAAAAGGGAAAAAACAATTAAAACTTTGAAAGAATTCTGTCCATCTCCCACTCCTAGATACAGTAGAAATTACCTTCTAAACCTTGGCCTTTTACCTGTAGGCAAGACAAGGGGAGATCTCCCTCAACAAAGAGACTCACAGTCTAGGAGGTGGCACCCTAGACCTGGGGGTTCCAAGGATCCTATCCCCCCCCCCCCCGAGAACAGTTGTAACTATGCACAGCCCCTCATCCCCAATCCCATGCCCTCCTCTAGCGGAGAGACTGTCCTCTTTTCTGCAACAATGGAAATTCATTACTGGAGACCAGTGGGTCTTATGCATCATAGAAAAGGTGCATTCCATTCAGTTCAGGGAAAGGCCACCGTGTCTAGGCTTGGGCAAAACCCCCAGAAGGACATTAGGCTCTTCTCTTTCCTATCTTTCTAGATCTTTTACATCAAGAGTCTATTCAAGCAGTTCCTGCAGGGGAAGAGGGCATAGGGTTTTACTCAGAAATCTGTCTCATTCCATTAAAGGAAGGCACCTGGAGACCAATATTAGATCTGTCAAACTTAAGCAGATCATCTCTACAAGAGAATACCTAAGGGCTTTGGGGTACATGGCATCCTGCATTTTAATGGTACCCCTATCAGAACTGCTCAAAAGAAAACTCCTGTGGTTCCTAAAAAAAAAAAACACTTTGGCACAGCATTCTCAGTCTCTGGAAACCATGTTGACTTTTCAACTCTGCTTGAAAAGTGAACTGCTGTGGTCGAAATGCACCAGGTTTTGCAGAATTCAGGGCAAACTTCTGTGTGCAAAAGCACACAAGACCATGACCACAGATAGTTGAGATATTGCCTGGGCAGCACACGTAGGTCCTTCAGGAAAGCTGCACATAAACCAGAAAGAGATGCTGACAGTCTTTCTGTCTATCAGATCACTTTAGTAAAGCCTAAGCCCAGGAACACTACAAATTTGGACAAGCTACACCACAGTTATGTGATGCATAAACAAGCAAGAGTAGAACCCATTACTACCCCCTGTACAGTCTGTCAATGAAAATTACAGGAATTGCAACTAACACTCATAGCATTATATATCCTGGATCAGAACAACACCCTAACAGACTCTCTAACCAAGGTAACCCAGTGAATGGATCCTGAAAAGGAATTTTCTTAGACCTCGCACATCAGTGGGTTCACCTAGTATAGACCTTTTCAACTCTCATATGAACAGACTAGAAAGATTATGCTTCGGAATCCAATAGACAGGGACATGGAGGGTGGGCGCTTACTCTTTCAATTGGACAGACCTCTTTCTTTATGGCTTTCCTCCCTTATCCTTGACCCTCAGGGTACTGATAAAAGTGAGGTCAGAAAGTCCAAGCATATTGTTCAGAGCTCTTTCTGGCGAAGGAAACCTTGGTTTTTCCACCTCTTGACTCCAAGTGAAAGGAGGTATTACATTCTTCCACAAGTGACAGACCCCTTTAGCTGGGTGATTAGGTCCGTCATCCATCCTTACCTACCCACACTCACACTAACAGCATGAAGGGATTGGCTTTTAACCCCAGGTAATACAAACTACTGTACAGACAGTGCTGTATATCCTGGAAGAGGTAAGGAAATCAAATACCAGACAATCATACTTACTCATATAGAAAATATTTTCTTTTTGGGTGCAAGTTCAAAGACATTGGTCCTCCTAATGCAGAGAGTTGGAATACCTTTTGGGATTGTTTCCCCAGGGCCTTTCTTACTCCAGTATTAAGGTGCATGTTTCGCCCATCTCTGTGTTAGTTGCTCCCTCCTACTAATTCTTATCCATTGGAGCATGTCAGTCAATTGAAGATAATTTCAGTGAACACAAAAAAAAAAATCAAAGCCAGTTTGCCAAACCCATATTTATATATGTGAGTTTTATACATACATGCACACACACACACACACACACATGTATATATGTATATGCATATATGTATATATATGTATCTATGCACATACATATATGCGTGTGTTTTTGTGTATATAATTCTGGGGGCTGGATGGGGGGTGCAGGGTGGGGCTTACAATTACTGCATACTTCATTTCTTAAATAGGCAGTTATTTCTCTGTATTTATTTACTTTATTGTCATTTTAATATCTTAATATTTTCCACAATACATTGTTTACAGACAAGTTATACTGTACATAGCTGTCACTTGATAGATATTTATTTAGTTACTTACTTTGTGATTACTAGGTGGGTAAATGGGTGTATTGACCCTTTACAGTCACAATTCAATTTTGTAGCGCATGATACAATCAGATGTACATCATATTCGTCACTGCTGTAGTAGCTTTAGCTATATATGTTTTAAAATTAAGGGTTACTTGACTCTTAAAAAAAATCCCTGGATGAACACTAATTTCAGTGAACTTTGTCATTATATCTTTCAAAATTTTCAGATTATTTTATTGTATAAAATGTGTGTAGTTTATATATTTCTTTGTTAGGAATGCATTTGGGAAACTGTATTTGCAAACATATACCACTAGATGGCACTGGTGTCTAGTTTTAATTGTTTCTATATAATATTTTATTGTATTTATTGAATAAAGTTTTATTTGTTTATAATTTGAAATGTATTTACATAAACAAATGAGGTATTTTAATACATTTTAAATTGATTTTAAATAGGTTAAGGTGGATTGAATATTTATTTTGATATTTACCCTTGTTTAATTGTATTATAATGGAAGATTTAGGATTGCAGAGTAATTGAATTGTATAACTGAGCCATTATCTAATTTACTGTGAGGGGTTTTGGGTATTTAAAGCTTGAGTTTTGAACTGTATTTTCATTTGATGGACCCCTTCTGTAGAGGATGAAAATAAGGTGATCCAGCTAAACGTCAGTAAAGTAAGTGGATTTTTACCTCTTGGTGTCCGGTGCATCACCTTTTCGTGAATTTTTAGCTATATATGGGTTATGTACAGCTAAAGATATAACAGCCGGCCACTTTCCAACTTCAGTAGCAGCTTTCATGCACCCAAAGCATTATTCAGCTTAAGCTGTGCAAAGGAAAGAGTGGTTGGTGTGTCAATCCCTTCAGAGTTTTCTTACCACTGAAGCTTGTTCATCTTGGGGGGGGCTTTCGAGGATTGACATTTGGCTAGCTAGTTCCCTCGAGGGAAGAAAACTTCTGCTTTTTACATTTATGAAATCGATTTTTTTCTGTAAAATTTATAATTTTAAGTTGGGATAAAGTGTTGTAGATTGTCACTTGACTTTTACTAACTTTTATTCAGAGAAGTTACTTTTTAGTTTTGTGAGAAAAAGTTGTTGAAGCCAAGTTAACATTATTTTTAATTGGTGAAAGCTCTGTTTTAGTTTTGGGACTAGGGTTAGTATTTAAAATGCTTTTCGTTGTGTGTGTTGTGGAAATTTTTTTTTATTATTTCTTACCTGTTTACTGATTTCTGCTACCATGCTTCCCCAGGAATTTGGCATATGTTCACCTTTACCATGGAATAACCTACTGGTTTCTTGGATGTTCTTCATCTCACATTGCTGCAGTCCTTACACTTGGGTAGTCCGCTGTCCTCGGTCGGCCCGAATATCAAAGTATAAGGCTGACGTCGGTCAAGGCGCATTTGACTGACATCAGGACGTCAGGGTACAAATGCGCATGACCGACGTCATATCCTCAGTCTTTTTTGCCGCATGGTCCGATGCAGAAGCAGCATTGCAAGTGCCGGTTGGCGTTCTGAAATTTTTCGATTTCGGAGTTTCAGACCGAGTCAAAGTTGGCTAAGTACCCCGTTGGGGAATATTTTAGTTTTTTCTTGCCTCAGTGGTTTACCGGATGTCAGAAAAAGTGAATAATTGTATTTCTTGTGGGAAACAGATACCGCATAGAGACTATCATACTTTGTGTATTCCTTGTTTAGGGCCTGAGCACGACGTTGTTGGGTGTCGCTCTTGTGCTAGATTCAATAAGCACTATAAAGAGAAGGTTAGATTGTGCCAGGTTAGTCTTCGGAAGCGGTGCAATTATAAAATGCCGCCGGATGCTCCGGCCCGCTTCTTCGAAGCGCAAGGACAAAGCAGTTAAGCCTAGGCTAGAAGAACCGTCCGTCGACGCCGGTTCTTTAGAGGTGTCGGTGGAGCGGTGGTTCCACCAGAGGTTTCTTTGGGATCCCAGGGAGACTTTGTTATTGCAGGATGTGGCCTCTCAGGAGGCAGGTCAGGCTGAAGGGGCTTCTCAGGTTACTATACTCCCTCCCTTCCTAGGGTGGTTAGGCCCTCTCCTTCTGTTTCCAAGGCTTCTCCCAGAGGCAGGCCAGGTTTAGCTTCAGTTGGTGTCACCCCTAGTTCTTCAGGAACTGTGCCCAAGAAGCATATGCTTAAAATGGCAGAAGATTTGATTACTTTGATTAGGGTTCTTTGCCCCTCCTGATAAGAGACCTAGGGTGGAGCCTGAGCTAGGGAGTTTTGAGCAGGCTTCGGATGTTTCAGAGTCTTCGGCTGAAGACTTGCAGGAGTATTCTCCTTATTCTGATTCTGATGTGGATGATTCTACTCCTTCTGCTTCTCCTCCTGAGGATTTTTCTTTTCAGAAACTCTTCATTCCATGAGGGAGCATTTTAAGTGGGAAGGTCAGGACTTCTCTGATTCCAGGAAAAGGCTTAGGGAATTTTGTTTTACCCCAGCATAGGCCTTTGGCTATACCTCCTGTTTTGGATGTGGTGGAAGATGTTTTACAGAGGCTTCTCTTAATCCTGATTCTTTGCCTCCTGCTCCTGTTAAACCGGATAGGTATTACAGGGTGCCTGAAGCTCATAAGTATCTTTTAAGAGTCCTAGGGCAGACCCAGAAACTGTTAGTCAGGGGCCTAAAGGTGTTAAGGCTTCTGTTGTCAAGAATCCGGTTCCTACAGATAAAGAGGCCAGGGCTTTGGATAGATGGGGAAAGAAAGTTTATACTTCTTCCACTCTAGCTATGAGGGCTTTGAATTGCCAGTTCCACATGTTGAAATACCAAAACTATCTCCTTTCACAATTGAAGTCTAAGGTTGATGCTCTGGCGGAAGGTATTGATTGTAAAGAGTTACAAGATTTAGTACATGTTTCTGAACAGGTGGGTAAGCATTCTTTGCAATGTGGTTTTGATGCTGTACAGGCCTCGTCTAGGGTGGCTGCCACTGGGTCAGTTCTTCGCAGGCACGCCTGGCTGAGGGATAAGAATTTATCTGACCATGTTAAAACAAGGATTTTAGATGCTCCTTTACAATCTGATGTGTTGTTTGGTTCTCCTGTTGAGACAGTTTTAAAGAAAATGGAAGACAAGGCTAAGTCTATGCAGACTGTTAAAGATTTTTGCAGGTTCAGCCTCCAAAGTTTAGTAGAAATTGGCCTACTAAGGGGTGGACGTATCCTTCTTATGATTCCCAGTCTAGGGGTAGATCTAGACGTGGTAGGGGCAGAGCTCAGGGCTCTTTCAGGCCTAGAACAGGGAGTTCTCCTGCACAGTCTTCCGGTGAGGGCAGGGGTCAGTCCTTTCGTAAACAGACCCAATGACCTACCTTTTCAGCTGCCAGAGCCTTCTCGGCTGGCAGCACCTTTGGGAGGAAGGTTGGCACTTTTCAAAGAAAATTGGAGTTTAATTACCCAAGACAGATGGGTATTGGATATCATACACCACGGTTACAGGTTTTATTTCCATACCTTGACTCCTTTCAAAGGCATGCCAGACGTTCCTCCTCAACAAAGAATAGAGGCTCACAAGCAAATTTCTCTGTTACTCCAAATAGGGGCCATTCAGCCGGTTCCTATGCCAGAAGTGGGCCTAGGATTTTATTCTCGCCTGTTCCTAGTACCAAAGAAGGGGAACACGTGGAGACCAATTTTGGACTTATCTATCCTCAACACTTATCTGGACATTCCCAAGTTCAAAATGTTGATGTTACAGCAGCTTTTACCTCTGCTGGGCAAAGATCATTGGATGGTAACTTTGGATCTCAAGGAGGCTTATCTTCATGTTCCTATCAGACTGAGTTGCAGGAAGTATCTGCGTTTTCGAGCTGGGACTTCTCATTATCAGTTCTCTGCATTGCCCTTTGGCTTATCTACTGCCCAGAGTGTTCACGAAAGTTCTGGCTCCAGTGATAGCTTTCCTCAGGTTAAAAGGAATACAGATCTATCCTTATTTGGACGATTGCCTGATTCTGGCTCAAGGAAGGGACGAGCTTCTTCATCATTTGGATTATGTGATAGCAGTGCTAAGATGCCTGGGGTATTCTGTGAACGAAATAAAGTCCAGTCTAGTACCCTCTCAGGACATGTGCTTTCTGGGTGTGAGACTGAATACAGCATCCCAGATGGCCTTTTTGACCCCGGACAAACAAAAGAATCTTTCCCTTTACTTTCATCAGTTGTCTCATCAGTCCAGGCTGACTGCAAGGACAGTCCTTCAAGCCTTGGGGTTCATGGCATCTTGTATTCTGGTGCTTCCCAATGCCAAACTGCATATGAGGAAGCTACAATGGTATCTCAAAAATGTATGGACACAGCACTGCCAGGATTTGGACACTGTCATTCAAATAATACCTTGCATTCAAAAGGAATTGTTGTGGTGGGCTCAGGAATGTCACCTAAACAAGGGACTCTCTGTAACCCGGCCAGAGGCGAGTCAGATTCTAACGACAGATGCCTCAGACAAAGCTTGGGAGCTCATCTGAATGGAAAGTGGATACAAGACAAGTGGCCTGCCAGACTACAACATCTACATATCAACTTGAAAGAGATGTTAGCAGTCCAGTTTGCATTAATAGCTTTCAAGGATTTACTTCTCCCAGGGCAGGTGTTGATTCTAACAGACAACACAACTGTCATGTGGTACATCAACAAGCAAGGCGGAACACATTCTTATCCTCTATGCAGGCAAGCAATGATTTTGTGGGAGACTGCTCTCAGTTTACAGCTAAATCTTCAGGCAAGGTTTCTGCCGGGAGCACAGAACACCTTAGCAGATGTGTTGAGCAGACAAATTATGGATCCCCACGAGTGGAAATTGGATCCTCATGTATTTCAGAAATTGACAGTGTCATGGGGAACTCCAGACATAGATCTGTTCGCTTCTCCACTAAACCACCAGCTGCCAAAGTTTTGCACAAAAAGGTTTCATCCCACACCTTGGAAAGTGGATGCTCTTTCTTTCAATTGGAGCAATCTTCATGTGTATGCCTTTCCGCCTCTGCCTCTCCTCCCAAAGGTACTACTAAAGGCCAGACAAGACAAGCCAAGGATGATTTTGATAGCTCCAGATTGGCCTCGACAGCATTGGTACCCATTATTGAGAAGCCTGGTACGGAAGCCTCCATGGCCTTTGCCTTCGATTCCACACCTGTTGTCTCAGGAGGACAGTCATTTGCTCAATGTCAAGCTTCACTCTCTGCACCTAACAGCCTGGCATATTCTGTTTTGAACCATAGTGGGCCTCCACTTCCACAGCAAGTTTTGAATGTTATTTTGGAAGCTAGAAAGCCTAGTACAAGGAAAGTGTACGCAGATAAATGGAAGAGATTTTTATTTTGGAGTGCAGCAAAGGATTTTGATGTTTCTGAGCCTAATTTAAGTGTGGCTCTTCAATATCTTACTGAGTTACTGGACAAAGGTTTGTCCTTCTCTTCTATTAAGGTTCATGCTGCAGCAATTTCGGCTCACTATGATTGTGACCCACCATTGTTTTCTCATCCTTTGTTCAAGCAATTTCTTAGAGGGGCAAAGAATATAAGACTCCCACGAAGAGCTCCTACTCCTGCTTGGGATCTCAATTTTGTGTTGGAGAAACTCACTCTACAACCTTTTGAGCCTGCAGCTACTACTGAATTAAAGTTTTTATCATGGAAGACTGCTTTTTTGTTGGCTATTACCTCTGCAAGAAGGGTTTCTGAGTTGCAGGCCCTTATGGCGGTTGAGCCTTTCTTAAGTTTCCATAAGGATAGGGTATCTTTATGTACTAATCCTTCCTTTATGCCTAAAGTGGTTTCTAGTGTGGCTTTAAACCAAACTATTCATTTGCCTACTTTTTATGCAAATCCCCAAAATAAAGGGGAAAAGATTTTGCACACTTTAGATGTACACAGGCAGTTGCGATATATTATTTGGACAGAACTAAAGGGTTCAGGCAGTCTCAGCAGTTATTTGTTTCTTTTGCTTTGAGTTCTCAGGGCAAGCCTGTGTCAAAACAAACTATTTCTAAGTGGATTGGGTTTTGCATTGCTTTCTGTTATTCCCATCATGGCAAGGAGATTCCAGCTGGGATTAGGCCTCATTCCACTAGGGCTACTGCCACTTGACAGCTTTTTTGTGAGGGGTGGCAACTAAGGACATTTTGGAGGCAGCTACTTGGAGTTCAGTGCATACTTTCTCTAGGCATTATCACCTACCACTTTACTCTAAATCCAGGGCTGGTTTTGCCACTGCTGTTTTGCAGGGCATTTTGGCAGCTCCTGCTTCCTTATAGTTTGGCCATCCTCCCTTACCTCTGCTTTGGGATTCTACCCAAGTGTAAGGACTGCAGCAATGTGAGATGAAGGACATAGTACAGTTTTGTACCTACCATAAATGTAGATGTTCAAGATCCACATTGCTGCAGTCCAATTTACCTCCCTCCTTCCCTCTGTAGTTAGAGGCGGTTGTGTGGCTTGGGTTGTCAATAGGGTGTATATTGTATATATTGTACATATTTTTAGTGCTAGGATGGTTGGTTGTTTGTTTGCTGTCTTTTGGTTTTGACCTTTATTTTTAGGGTCTTCTGACATCTGGGGCAAGAAAAGACTGAGGATATGACGTCGGTCATGCGCATTTGTACCCTGACGTCCTGATGTCAGTCAAATGCGCCTTGACCGACGTCAGCCTTATACTTTGATATTCGGGCCGACCGAGGACAGCGGACTACCCAAGTGTAAGGACTGCAGCAATGTGGATCTTCGAACATCTACATTTATGGTAGGTACAAAACTGTACTTTCTTTCTTCTTCCTGTCACAAAAAGGAAAAAAATAACAGCCATTGCTACCACAGAGACAACTAAACCACCTTAGCCACACATGGGTGACTCTGTTTTGGCCATTTCTGGTTCCTTAGACCATTCATCTTTTTCCTTGGCTCCCTCTGGTGTAGTCCCTACAGTCATCATGCACAGAGGATTAGTGCCCTTGATGATCAGGGGAGAACTAGTTTTGTTTGTTGTGGAAGGAGATGTAGGGAATACTTCATTGCCTAGCCAGGGAGATTTTCCCTGCTAAAGTAGATCTGCTTCATTAGAAATTACTGTCTAATAGAAGTAAAAGCAAAAAGTTAGACATATGTTTCTCCTGTCTCATTTATTCTGGACAGGAGCGAGTTTTATTGGGCTTATCTCAGGATTCATTTCAGGCTCTGGACCCTGATGTTTCTGGCAAAAGAAAACAAGGATTCTTCATTTTCTGAGGATGTTCAAGATTTTGAACCTCAAATATCGTGAAGGGACATCTTGTGTAGTTCTCTGGTTTCGGATTCTTACAACAGTGTGGCTTCTGACAGTCCCTTTGAAACATTCCATTTTTCTGAAACACTCCAGAAAGAATCAGTTACTGTGGGAGCATAATGACCATGAACTGTCTCTATAAATGTATTAAGATTTACTGCAACTGGAATTTCCTGAACCAGTTCCTCCTGTTCTTACAGCATTGGGGGGTGCATTTATTACTGCCTCTAACTTCCCAGCCAGCCTGCAGCTCCAAAGTAAGCAGATAGATTGTATAAATATGTCCTATTCATATGCTGTTGCATTCATGACCGGGAGTTTGCCTCTGGTGAACTCTCCCACGTCCGGCCATTATACAAAAGTTAAATGCTACCGCTATGGTGAGCATGACGTCCCGCACCTCTCTTGGACATCAGTCGTAAATGGACATCTGGTATAAAGTGGACATCAGCACGTGCCTCTTCAGAACTTCACTGCCAGCTGTGTGACTGCCAGCTCCAGTCATTGTGTTGCCAGTAGAACCCCTGAGGGGTTTTCTGTTTGTTACTTGTTACTGTTTTGGGTTACATGTCAGGTACGAAGGGCAAGTTAAGGTGTGGAAGGCAAATTCCACATAAGGATTCACATGAGCTCTGTTTATTCTGCCTAGGCCGTGAACATGACCATACCATCTATAGTATTTGTCAGGCCTTTGTCACCAAGACCCTCAGAAGCTGTCTCGCAGCCTTAAAACTATACCTTGAAAATTAGAGACTCAAACGTCTAGCTACTAGGATGGACCTGATGTTGGAACCCTCTGATGAGCCCCCAATCAAGAAGGCCAAAAAGAGTAGGCCCAAACAGACTGCTGCATCCTCCACTCCAGCCATTGCTCTCAAGGCTAGTGAAGGCCTGGAGTTCAAGCTGGAGTCCTCGGAACTTTCTTCAGTGGATGGCCCGGAGGAAATCTGTCCTTTGCCCAAGGTCACATCCAGGAGGGATCTCAGGCGTCTGATTCGGTCACTGAGGGGGAACCAAGGCTCATATCTGAGGGTCTGCGTCGCGTCTCTCAAATTGCAGTATGGGAGGACATAGTCTCTGATGTAGCGGAGTGTCAGCTGGCATCCGGCCCTCCAACCCTCTACCGCATTTCTGAACCTTCTGCCCCCAACACCCATAAGAAGAGGAAACAGAAAATTAAATATATTTCTCAGCTTCTGCCTGCTTCACCTGTTAAACAGCCTCCGAATTGGTCGGCCTTCACCCAAGGCCTGCTGAATGCCTTTCTGGCCTTGCATCAGGGCCCAGTGCCTGCACAGGCCCCCACGCCCTCTACCCCTAAGGGGCCTGCTCCGGACGTCTCTTCCGCAGAAGTTTCATCTGACTATGAATCCCTCACCTACTCTTCTCAGATCGCTTCCCCTCTGGGATATGCTTCACCAGAGGAGGAGACCAGCAGCACTGACTCCCCTGATGAGGACCTCACTTTTGGTGAGACCATCACCAAAAATGCAAAACTTTTTCAAATAGGACAGCAGTCAGGTCACTGAGACCCATGAGATGCTATGAACTCCTTCAACAGGAGTCTCCCAACTGCTGTGCCCCCAACACACCCTGCTTTTCTGGATGCCTTCTTGGCTGCTTTTAAAAACCCTGACTCACAGCACCCAAGCATCCAGACAGATTCTGTAAGGTTCCCAAGGAGACAACCTTCCTGTATAAAACCCCTTCTGCAGACCCTGCAATTATTTCCGTGACCACTGACAAAACCTCTAAGTTACTACCATCCACCTCTCTACTGCCCTCTGAGCAGAATGATGGAACATCTGGGAAAGAAAGCTTATACTTCTGCACCCTAACAGTAAGAGTAATCAACTACCAGATGCACATGGCCAAGTATTCTTTGGCGCTTTCGGAAGATGTGGTCAAGCAACTGGGAGAGCTCCCTGACTCTCCTGCTAAAGCCAAGATTTCCTCTCTCCTGAACTCCTGGACACAAGAAACCACACACTCCAAGTGCAGCTATGACACTGTAGAAGCATCTGCAAGGGCTGCTGCCTCTGGATCTGCCATCAGGAGGTACTCCTGGTTAAGATTGCAACCCCTCCCTGATGACATCAAAGCCAAGCTCCTAGATGCGCCCCCGGATAACAAAAACCTGTTTGAGTCAGCTGCTGCTGCTGAACTCTTTAAGACCTTCCAGACCAAAGGCAAGGAACTGCAGGAATTGAGACACATCTTTGTCTCCCCAGTTCCTCGCTTCCAGAGAAACTACCCAGCTAAAACTTTGTTAGGTCCTCAGCTAAGAGAGTGCAAGCCAAACCTAGAAAAGACCACAGGAAGCAACACTCTTCTAGGTCTCTCTCCTCTACTCCATCCTCTAAACAAGCCTTTTGGGGAAAGCCTGGTAGTCTGACTACCAGGCCCTCCACCCAGACATCCCTCTTTCCATGCGCCTCGCCCTCTCCCTTCCACTTGGAAGCAGGTTACCCAGGCCTCCTGGCTCCTACTTATCATAAAATAGGGATACTTCATGACTTGAGAGACCAGACCCTCTCCCAAAGGCATCCCTCCCCCGCTCAGAGACCAAATCCCACTTTTACCTCCAATCCTGCAGGAACTTCTTGTTCAAGGAGCCATTCAAGAGGTCCCCTCCCCCCTGCAAGAGGGAAAACATTTTACTCGAGAATTTTCCTGGTCCCCAGGAAGGAAGGAAGGTCCCTGCAGGCCCATTCTGGATCTATCCCACTTCAACACCTTCCTCCGAGTCCCCTCCTTTAGGATGCTCTCTCTCTCTCCCTACCCTTCTTCCACTCATTCTGCTTCAGGCATTCCTAGTGACCTTGGACATAAAGGACGCCTACTTGCACATCCTCATCCATCCACTATTCAAAAAGTACCTCCGCTTCTCAGTGGATTCTGCACACTATCAGTATTGTGCTTTACCCTTTGGTTTTTCTATGGCCCCAAGAGTATTTACAAAATGTCAAGCCCCAGTCATGGCTTTCGTCAGGATGAAGGGAATACAGCTTTTTCCCTATCTAGGTGACATCCTTATCCAGGCTACTTCAAGTTCCATGGCCTCTCAATACCTGCAGATGTTCTTCGTGTTTCACTGTTGCAGTCATCACACTTGCATTGTCTGCCTGCAGGTAGCCCTCAGTCGGCCAAACACCAGAGACTTAGTATTTCTGTGTCAGATGCTGTCACTCCAGGACTGACGTCAGGTTGTCAGGGGTATAAAAACAGGCAACTGATGCCATTACATTAGTCTTTCTTGCCGAGGAGCCCGAAGCAGAAGCAGTTCGCAAGTGCCGGTCGGCAGCTACCTGAATTTTTGTTTACTAATTTAATATTCCTGAAGTCTTCTAAAGCGAAGTACCCCATTGGGGATCCTTTTTTCTTGCTCTAACCGATGTCAGAAAAAGTTAACAATTGTGTTGCCTGTGGAAACAAATACCACACAGAGATTTTCATTCTTACTGCGTCACCTGTTTAGGCCCACACCACGACCTTCCCTCACTGTCGGTTTTGTGCCTTATTTAACACCCGAACCATTCATTGTCTGACTCTCTGTCACTAAATTCTTTCTCTATCTATCTCCGTATTCTGAAATGGCTTTGGTAAGCCATCCGACTACCAATATTCCAAAAAAACGTAAAGATAAAGACAGAGACAGACCACATAGGTCCAAAACTGCCACCGACGCTTCCGTTAACCTAGTTGCCAGTCCGCCGGTACTCAGTGAGATGCTTTCGCAACCCCTGATCCCCACTTCAGTGGATTCGCAGGCCTCTATTGAAACCTATTTGGAGTCCGGTATGCTGGGAAACTCTTCATCGTCTATGGAACCTGCGGATGTCTCTACCTGGGATGGGTCACTGAGCAGGCACTGGCATCTGAGGCAGTTATTCGCTCGACCGATGTTTGACTCAAACCGACAACTTATTTTTTAACCAAAACTACCGAGTTTCTTCGGCCCATAGTGCACACTATGCCTAGAAAACCTACAACCAAAGTGCATGCACCTGCTCCCATGCCACAAAAACAAATGCTTAGAATGGCTGAAGACCTTATTATGCTAATTAGGGGAAGTCAGCCTCCCCCTGCTAAGAGACAGAGTCCAGTCCCCTTCATCTTCTACAGACCAGTAGTCTGATGACTCTGAAATTTCAGATTATGAAGACATGCCCTTATCTGCTTATGAGGATTCAGATGCAGAGGAATCCATTCCCTCTGCCTCCCCTCCAGAGGATTTTTTTTTTTTGGTGAAACCTTGCATACCTTACAAGAGCATTTCCACTGGGAATGCTAAGATTATCCTCAGTCCAAAAAGGGACTCGGAGAATTTCTAGAGCTGCCTCAACACAGGCTCTCAGCAATACCTTGTCCTGGATGTTGTGGATGATGTTTTTACGGAATCCAGTCTTACTCCTGACACTTTACCTCCTGCCCCTAGGAAACCCAATCAGGTACTGCAGAGTACCTGACACTCACAAATTTATTTTCAAGAATCGTACTGCTGGCCAGAGATAGTTTCCCAGGGGCCTAAAGGTATCAAAGCTACTGCAGCCAACAATCCCACCTCTTTGGACAGGGATTCCAGAGCTTTTGACAGATGGGGTAAGAAGGTATATACCTCTGCAACTCTTGTTATTAGGGCATTGAATTGTGTGTTTCACATGCTGAAGTACCAGCAACATATTATGGAAATTATTAAACAAAAAGTGGCAACCTTTTCAGACTGTGCAGAAAATAAAGAATTGCAGGAGCTTATGCACTCTGCAAGCCAAGTCAGCATGCATACTTTGCAGTGTGGCTTTGATGCCCTAGAAGCATCTTGCCGGCCAGCTGTCACTGGCTCTGTACTGAGAAGACATGCTTGGCTGAAGGAACAGACCTTGCCAGACCATGTCAAATCAAAGGTACTAAATGCTGCTTTACAAATTTTATTTCCATTCACTGCCAACCCCAAGCAGGTTTCCAGACCTTCCTCCAAACCGTTGGGCAGAGGCTCAAAACAAAGTACTTTCCCTGTTCAGTATCAGCTATTCAGCCAGTTCCAGTAGAACAGAGGGGTCAAGGATTCTACTCCAGACACTTCCTGGTACCCAGGAAAGAGGGTTCTTGGCGCCCAGTCCTGGATCTTTCCATTCTCAACACCTTCCTGGTGGTACCAAAATTCAAAATGCTTACCCTGCAACAGCTTCTTCCTATGCTAGCCAAGGATGCCTGGTTAGTCACCCTTGACTTAAAAGAAACCTATCTGCATATCCCCATAAAGGGAATCATGCAGGAAGTATCTACATTTCAGGGCAGGGTCTATGCATTATCAGTTCTCTGCACTTCCCTTTGGCTTATCTACTGCGCCCAGAGTATTCACAAAATGCCTGGCTCCAGCCATTGCATACTGCAGGCAGAGAAATATCAAAATTTACCCGTACTTGGACGACTGGCTGATTCAGGCAGACAGTCAGGAATTGTTGCTGCAGCACCTGACATTTGTGAAAAACCTTCTCACTTCCTTGGGGTACACCATCATCGAAAAAAATCAAAACTGGTACCCAATCAAAAGATTGTATTCCTGGGAGCAAGCTTGGACACAACTTCCCAGATGGCATTCCTCACCTCAGAAAACCCAGTCTATCTGACAGAATACTTCAAACAAATGGCAACCAGAACGCAGCTATCTGCAAGAAAAGTACTGCAAGCCCTAGGGTTCATGGCCTCATGTATACTGCTGATTCCATATGCAAAACTGCATATGAGGAAACTCCAGTGGTACTTAAAAAGTCTTTGGTGCCATCTTTCTCAGGACCTGGAAACAGTCATTCTTCTCATACCCTGTCTAAGGACAGAGTTCTTCTGGTGGGCAGAAGCATGCAACCACAACAAGGGACTGCCATTTACTCAACCCCAAGCCGCCCAGACCCTAACCACAGACGCATCAAACTATGCCTGGGGGGCACACATGGATGGAGTATGTATTCAGGGCCAGTGAGCCCAAGTCAAATTCATCTGCACATCAACCAAAAAGAGATGCTAGCTGTACAGAATGCCCTGACAGCTTTCAGATCCCTAATCTTTCCAGGACAACTGCTAATAAAAACAGACAACATCACAGTTATGTGGTACATCAACAACCAGGGGGGAACCCATTCCTACCCTCTCTGAATGCTAGCCATGGCCCTGTGGAACACAGCCTTGGACATTCAAGTCCATCTGCAAGCTCAATTCCTGCCAAGCAAACAAAACTTATTGGCAGACAACTTAAGCAGAAATCTCCTAGACCCACACGAGTGGCAATTGGAGCACAGCACCTTCAACCTTTTGATCCAGAATTGGGGAACCCCAGAGGTGGATCTCTTTGCCTCTCCTACAACCACCAGCTCAGCAGATTCTGCACCAGGAATCCTCACAGCAGGGCCTGGAAAGTGGATGCCCTATCTTTTCAGTGGGTAAATCTCTGTCTATGCCTTTCCCCCTCTGCCACTCCTTTTAAGAGTATTACTCAAGATAAAACAGGATTTGCGGTGGTGGTGCTGTGGTAGCATTGTCGCCTCACAGTAAGACATTGTCCTGTTCGATTCTCAGGTAAAGCGTCTTCTGTGTGTAGACAAGCGTGAATGGGCGTAACTTCGTTGAAGGTTGTACGTCAGGGCTGGCAACTGGGTACGTAAAAATCTACTGCCAATCATTAGCAGACCGGAGTTCCGCTGTGGCAACCCCTAACCGGGAAAAGCCGAAAAGATACAGCAACTCAAGATAAAACAGGACAGACCAAGGACAATTTAGATTGCCCCGGACTGGCCACGCCAGCACTGGTACCCACTCCTGCGCAGCCTGATACCGGTGCCACCCTGGCACCTACACCAAAAACTAACCCTCCTCTCTCAACAGGAGGCACAGATTCTGCATCCACAACTGCAAACCTTAAGTCTTGCAGCCTGGCTTATTCCTTGAATTCACCCTCAGCGACCTTAAGCAAACTGGTGCTGGACATCATTCTTGAAGCCAGAAGATACAGTACAAGATAATCCTATGCTGATAAGTGGAAAAGGTTCTGCTCATGGATTCAATCTAAAGGATAGGACGCAACACTGCCCTCTTTACCTCTTATCCTGGATTACTTAGCAGATCTACTCCAAAAAGGCCTGTCCTCCTCCATTAAGATAAATGCTTCAGCCATTTCTGCTTATTACAACACTGAGTCCACCTCTCTTCTCGCACCTCCTTATCAAACAGTTCCTGAGAGGGGCAAACAGCTTAAGGCCACCAAGGAGAGCAGCCACCCCTGCTTGGAACCTTAACTTTGTACTGGAAAAGCTCACGCTTTCCCCCCTTTGAACCCGCTGCATCAGCAGAGTTAAAATTCCTTTCTTGGAAAGCAGCCTTGCTTCTAGCCATCACTTCAGCTAGAAGAGTGTCTGAGCTACAAGCACTGATGCCTGTAGAACCCTTCATTATTTTCCATGCTGACAGGGTTTCCCTCAGGTCTAACCCTTCCTTTATGCCTAAAGTGGTGTCCAATGTGTCTCTAAACCAATCCATCCATTTGCCTACTTTCTTCCCTAATCCCCAAAGTAAAAGGCAAAGGATCCTGCACTCCTTGGACGTGCAAAGACAGTTCAGATTTTACCTTGATAGGGCTAAGCCCTTCAGAAAATCTGACCAGTTGCTAGTCAGCTTTGCAACAGAGGCAGAGGGCAAGGCCATTTCAAAACAATTTCCAACTGGATAGCACACTGCATCCATTTCTGCTACAAGCACCATGGGAAACCAACCCCTCGGGGTCAGAACACATTCCACTAGGGCAGCGTCTACCTCTACAGCATTTCTCAGGGAAGTCCCTACCAGGGACATCCTGGAAGCTGCTACCTGGAGTTCTGTACACACCTTCATCAAGCATTACCACCTGCCTGTCTTTTCCAAATCCAGGGCAGGTTTTGCAACAGCAGTACTGCAAGGCATACTAGCCAGCCCTAACTCTTCTTGACTGCCTCCACCGTTCTTCAGCTTTGGGAATCCACTCAAGTGGGATGACTGCAACAGTGAAACAAGAAGAACATAGTACAGTTGTGTACACTTACCATAAATGTATATGTTCGAGTGTATTCACTGTTGCAGTCCTGGTTTCCCTCCCTCCAGCCCCCTGGTTTTTCTCTCTCTTCTCTCTATGGCTATTACTCACCCCTTTCAGGGTAATTGTTATTGGTATTTACTTTTTACTGGTGGTCTTTTCCCCACCATAACTTAGCTCCCTATTTGGGGGGCTCCTGACATTTGAGGCAAGAAAAACTGATGTAATGGTGTCGGCTGCATGTTTTTATACCCCTGACGACCTGACATCAGTCCAGGAGTGACAGCATCCGATGTAGGAATACTAAGTCTCTGGTATTCAGGCCGACTGAGGGCTACCTGCAGGCAGATAACACAAGTGTGATGACTGCAACAGTGAATACACTCTAACATCTACATTTATGGTAAGTGTACACAGCTGTACTTTCACCATCTCCCTCCTTACAGGTCTGGGATTCACCATAAATCACAAACAATTCTCCCTGACACCCTCTCAGAATCAGGTGTTTCTAGGATGTCTGATTCTGACAAGGGAAATGATGGCTTGCCCAGCCACCAGAAAAAAATAGTGACCCTCACATCTTTCTTCCAGGGAATCCTTCCCCTCAAAGCCATCTCAGCCAGGGAATTCCTCAGGATCTTAGGGTTCATGGCCTCGCCTATCCCCCATGGTCCCCCTAGCAAGACGAAACATGAGAAGGTTTCAGTGGTATCTGAGAAATATCTGGAAACAACACCTACATCCTCGAGTTCATGATCCCCATACTTCCTTGCCTATCCAAGGAACTGAAGTGGTGGATCTCCCAGATTCAGTCAAATCCAGGCCTGTCTCTACAGCCTACACCCCAAATCAAGACCTCTTCACCGATGCTCCAGACACAGGCTGGGGGGGCAACCCTAAGACATTGGAGAGTGAGGAACGCATGGACCCCCACTCAACAGAAATATCACATCAGTATCAAAGAAATGAGAGCCTTGATACTGTCTTTGGATATTTTCAAAGGGCAGCTTTTTCTAGTAACCCTAAGGTGGTACACAGACAACACCGCTGTGATGTGGAACCTCAACAAACAGGGGGGGACAAGGTCCTACCTACTGTGCAGACTTGCACTGCAGGCTTGGGAAATGGCACTGGAGAAACAAATCCTTCTCCAAGCAGTGTATATCCTCCGCAGACAATGTGATGGCAGATTCCTTAAGCAGGACCATGACCCTGTCTCACAAATCAATGCTGAATAGGGATGTGTTTCTGGACCAAGTCCATTGATGGGGTATTCCGAATGTGGATCTTTTTGTGTCCCCCATGAACAGACAGCTCCCGACCTTCTGCTCCAGGGCACCTCACCCAGAGGCTTGGATGGTGGACGCTCTATCAATCTCTTGGAAGGGGATGTACGCATATGCATTCCTCCTCTTCTCTCTCATTCAAAGAGTCCTCCTGAAAATTCAGAAGGAACAGCCTCAAATCATGCTGGTGACTCCCTACTGGCCAAAGCAGCATTGATTCCCCCTACTATGTGACTTAGCCAAGGGAAATCACCACCAGTTACCCCAGAGAAGGGACCTGCTCATATAGGACAAGGGAGCACTCTTACACCCTCAACTTCCCACACTGAGCCCCACATTGTGGGTGATAGGGTGTTGATTTCCTTCAGACACCTGTATACAGAGAATGTGATCCAGGTCTGCAGGAAGCCAGAAAACCAACTACTAGAAAATCTTACCTCTCAAAGTGGAAGAGATTTTCCTTATGGTGTCAGAAAAATAACCTACAACCACTGACGGCAGAGCCCCCAGTGGTCTTATCCTACCTGTGTGAACTTATGAAATCCGGACTGTCATGCCCCTCCATTAAAATCTGCCATCTCAGCTTGCCTGCCCCTAGTACCACCTTTATCATCTAGATTAGAGGTCAAACCTTTCTTGAGAGGGGCACTACACCTCTGGCCACCAAGGAAGCACATTCCGCCTCCTTGGGAACCTTAATTTTGTCCTAGAAAAATTGACTCTACCACCATTTGAACCAGCCAAAGACTGCTCCTTCCAACACTGCACTTGGAAGACCATGCTCTTTGTGGCCATAACCTCTGCCAGAAGGGTCTCTTAACTCCAGACCCTTATGGCATCCCCCCCCTTCACTGCCTTCCACAAGGACTGGGTATGTTTGCATTCCAACCCCATGCTCATGCCCAAAGTGGTAAACGACTTGTCCTTAAATCATAGTATCAACTTGCCAACCTTTTTCCCCTCTCTTCAGAACCAAGCAGAGAGGATACTGCACTCCCTAGATGTGCAGAGACAGCTCAGGTTTTATTTGGCCAGAAAACCAAGTCATTATGAAAATATGACAGGCCCTTCATCTCCTATCACCCTAGAGCCCCGAGTCAACCTGTTTCCAAGCAAAATATATCCTCTTAGATATCAAAAAAACATTTCCTTATGCTACACCAAACATGGTAAGTTACTCCCAGCTCCAGTTAGGGCACATTCAACCAGGCAGTGTCCTCATCAGGGGCTTTCCTTAAAGGATTGGACACAGCTGCTATCGTAGAGGCAGCTACTTGGTCCTCAGTTCACACATTCACTAGACACTACAAATTGGATTTGGTCTCTAAAGCCAGGCCAATATTTGCTATAGCCATCCTCCATGGGTTTGTGGAAACTGCTTCTGGTCCACCTCCCCTTCTTCATCACAGGAGCTTTTGCACTCTCCCTGATGTCATGAATACAGCAACATATGAATAGAAGGACATAGTACTGTTGTGTATGAACTTACCATAACCTTAGATGTCCTTATCTTCTATATGCTGCTGTATAGTTTCCCACTCAGCCTTCCCCCTCACACTTTCCTGATTCCAATTTCCTAGAGTAACCACTTCGTAGTCGCTGATTCTGGCAGCATTCAGTTCTGAAGAGGTGTGTGCTGAAGTTCACTTTATACCCGACGTTCATTTATAACCGAAGTCTGAGAGAGGCGCAGGACGTCACACGCACCCTAGTGGTAGCATTTTACTTTTGTAACGGCCAGACGTGTGAGAGTTCACCAGAGGCAAAATTCCCTGATGTCATGAATACAGCAGCATATCGAAGAGAAGGACATCTAAGGTTATGGTAAGATGTTAAGTTGTCTATCTCGCCTTTGTTCTTGCTGGTTGGGATCGGAGACAATCCTCGACTCCGACTCAGCCATCTTCAATAGCTCGAGAGCTGTTTACTGGCTCGAGGCTACCTCTTATCCCATAATGCCTAGCGAAAGCTACCTAGATCTCGTTTGCCGCTTCAGCTGCAAGGTGTCATTTTTCTGGCTCAGGCTTGTATAGAATTTTTTGTGTATATTTCTACCAGAATTTAACTCTTCTAGTACTTTATTATTAGCGATAGTTCTGTTTCTGTGGTAGATAATCGTTTATTCTATAGTATCCCTCTTTTTGTAGAACTCGTTTAACTTAGACAGAGCTCCCCCACCCCTCCCCCTTCATTCTTGGTTAGCCGTTTAACTTAGAGGCTTTCCTACTGCTTTTTTCTTATAGACTAGCTGTTTAAATTAGAGGCTTTCCTATTACCTTCTTAAAAAAAAAAAAAAACCTTTATCTATATCCTTTCTAGTAGGTGTGTTTTTTGTTCTTGTAGAACTGAATATTGCTAAATTGGTTGGTTTCCTTCTACAGTAGAGTATGTCAAAGGAATCTAAGGTTTCTGGGTTTAAGAAGTGTGACTCATGCTGTCAAAAAATGTCTCTGACAGATAGGCACACTTCTTGCGTCTATTGTTTAGGCACTGTGCACCTGCAGGACTCTTGTTCTGATTGCCATGCCTTTAGTCCAAGAGTCCTGCAGGAGCATAAGAATAAGTTGATTCTTAGGGGTCTATTAAAACCCCAGGATTCACCGGCCAAGAGCTCAAAGCCAGTGAAATCTCCTAAATCCACTAAGCCGTCTGCTCCAATTTCGGAGCCGACTTCGGTACATGATTTACCTTCTACGTCAGTTTCGGCTGGCACCAACAAGACAACCTCCCCATCGGCTCCATCAGAGGCTTCGGAGCCATTGCGGAGCCACAAGAGGCTGAGATCCCCTTCCTTAGAGTCAGTGCATTCAGCTCCTCTGTCTCCTTTACTTCAGAGCGAGCATAGTCACTGATCCTCTCACTCTTCTCGATCCTCTAGGCTGTCGGATCATGATGTGGAGAGAGTAGTCAGTAGGTTACTAAAGTTGCAGGCACTAGCTAAATTGTTGTCCAGCCCTCCTCAACAGGCATCGGCTCCATCCACTTCTCTTGATGTTCATCCTCCGATTCCAATGAGTTTGGAGCCGGAGTTAGTTGGGGTTCGAGTAGTGGAACCGACGGCTCCGATAACTCTATCTCCTTCGGTTCCGTTGGCACCGATTCCCTCGGTGGTACCTTCCATCGAGGGATCTGGGCACCATGGCTCCCTCGTTGGCTCCGAGGGGGCGAGTGGCATCAGACCCTTGTCTGACCCCATTCTCCCTCTCGGAGCTTCGGCGCAGGTGAGCTCTGCTCCAACATCGGCCTCGGAGCCATCCCCCTTGGCACAGAGAAAGATTCTTATTTCTTCAGAACCGGAGCTTTCTCTGCCTCGAGGCAGGGACGCCTTTGAGGTCATGCGGAGTGTGCTGTCCCCTGAGTCAGCTCTACTACCAGCCCCACCGGCTCCATCCCCCGTAGTGCCTGTGCCTACCTCTGCTGCTCCTCCAGACCCCAAGCATAGGGAACCGATGCTCCAGGACACCCCATTGGGTATTTCCTCTTCTTCCGAGGCCTCCCCTGATCACTCAGAGGAGCCCCCTTGGAAGAAGTGCAAGAGGAAGCACATTGATTCCCCTGAGTCTGTCACTTCTGATACAGACTTAGATGAATCGGAAGGGTCCCCAAGATCCCCCTCTGAAGATGTTTCCTTCTCGGACATCCTGGAAATGCTTAGGCAGAGGGGGAACTGGAATCCTCTAGCCCCTACTGAGGATGAGTCTGTATTCCTGGATGCTTTCGGTTTCCGACCTTCCACCTCCTGGGTTTCTCCGCCTTTCGATCCACTTATGACAGTGGTGGCTCGAAAGGCTTGGTCAGCACTGGATACAGTGGAACCAACTCCGAGGAGACCTGGTAAATTCATTACAGTCATGAAGAAAGACAAACTGCAGAAATATCCAAAAATCACACAAAGGATGTTGAGAACAAAACACTTTATAACGCAAAGCTTTCGGGAATAACCCTTTCTCAATACTGAATGCAGACATACAAAAAGCAACTGCTTTTATACAAGCCAGAGAATCATGTGACTGCAGCCAAAGTCACATGACATATTCAAAAATACATATCAAAAAGCTGTATACAATTAATAGAAACATTTAAAAACTTATATAAAAAGTGTGTAGAAAAAGATATACACACAAACACGTACACATATAATACATTTATCTACCTCAACTATCTAAATGCAAAAATACAAAAAGGATAAAAATAATAAAATAATAAAATAATCATTTCATATTGCGTTGCAATCCAACAAGGATAGGTTTAATACTGACTGTACTGTTAATGCCAGGAGGGCTATCAGCTCCCAAACGTACTATCCACTGATACTCTTTAGTCTCAAGAAAGTTATTAATATCACCATGTCTGCTAGAGGGAACAACCAGGTCTATAACCCTAAACCTAAATGTATGCCAGTCTCCATGGGTCTCAATATGTTTAAATAAAGCATTCTGAGCACACTGCCTCCTGATTTCTGACTTGTGCTCAATGATCCTATCCTTAAGTCTACGTGTAGTCTTACCAATGTAATATGCAGGGCATACAATGCATGATGCCATGTATATCACATTGGTAGAAGTACACGTGGCTTTTACATGAAAATTATAAGTATAGTGTGTTTTCATGTGCACATATTTACTGGATTCTAAAACAGTAATCAAGTCAGAACAACAGGAGCAGTGATGGCATGGATAAGTGCCAAAATAGGATACAGAACAAAGGGGTCTATCAAAAGACAAATTTGAGGGAGGACAGAAATCCTTGTAACATAGCATACTTTTAAGACTTCTCATGTTTCTAAAACTAAAGAATGGCTTATCACCTAACAGTTTTGTAAGTTCAGGAGATGCCATTAAAATGGGCCAATACTTATAGATTGTACGCTTAACAAGAGTGACCTTACTAGCATAACCAGTTACATATCTAAACCTTTGCATATGAGGGCCTGTGGTTGAATTAATTCTAATATCAAAGTCTGTGGAATATGGATTTCTGAAGTATGGAGCATATAATAAATCTCTATTAATAGACACATAGTTCTTTAATTCATTCAAAATAGTCATTGCATAACCACAATCAATGAAATCTTTAAGTGTATCATTTAACTGTTCACTAAAAGTAGTGTCATCTGTGTTAAGTCTACTCACTCTAATGAATTGAGACTTAACCACACCTCGAAAAACATGTGGGGCATGCATGCTATCCGCATGCACATATCTACCCACATAAGTCTCTTTCTTGAAAACAGATGTATTTAGAATACCATTTTTAGAAAAAATACTAACATCAAGAAAAGAGGCCTCTTTACTAGTAATAGTTGATTTAAATTTTAAAAAGGGTGTCGTACTATTCAAGTATATAAGATATTGTTCTAAGCTATCCCTAGAACCAGTCCAGATTAAAAAACAGTCATCAACAAAACGCTGATAAAACGCAACATGTGCATCAAAAAACTTTTTACCATCATGCATATTGTCCAATTCCCACTGATATAATACAAGATTTGCATAAGTATTGGCCACGGGGGTGCCCATGGCAACCCCGTTGACCTGCAAATACGGTTGTTGATTAAAGATGAACACATTATGACTAAGTACTAGGTCCAATAGTTGACAAATATTTTGAATAGAGTCACAAGTTAAGGTTTTTTCAGCAGTCAAAAACTTCCTAATGGACTCTACACCATACAAGTTAGGGATAACAGTGAACAGTGATACAATATCTAATGTAACAAATAGAAAGTCATCTAAATTTCGTGGTTCACTATAATACCAATTTGATAATTTGAAAAGAAAATCACCAGTGTCCTTAATAACAAAATTACATTTATCCAGAAAAGGAAATAGTTGCTTCTGAAGGTACACCGAAACAGGTTCGGTGACCCACCCATTGCCAGAGACGATAGGCCTCATAGGGGGATCTAATAAGCATTTATGTATTTTTGGAAGTCCATATAACTGAGGTATAGTAGGACATGGTACAGAAAAAAAGTGAAACAATTCTAAGCTAATATTATTATTAAACTGCATGTCATATACAGATAAATTAACATCAGTAATATGCTTCCTGACATCCAACAAACTAATTTTTTTAAAAGACACATGGTCCACCAAAATCTTCTCCATTGATAAGTTATAGCAAGCCCTATCCATAATCACAATACTACCACCCTTGTCTGCCTGTTTAATAATAATTTCATTATTTCTTTTAAGATTCTGTAATGCAAGATGTTGTTCATGAGTTAAATTATAAATGAACCTCCTATCATGAGTATTAAATTGTTCCCTAAAATCAGCTTCACATACATTACAAAAAGCAGTAGTAATTGGTACATTCACAGGTATGAAAGTGCTGCGCTTTCTAAGAGTAATACTAGAATCACTATTAACATTAAACAGAAGTTTTAGATTCAAGTTCCTCACGAACATTTTTACATCAGTAATCATACCTACTAAATCCAAATTAGCCATAGGTATAAAGCTTAACCCCTTTGAAAGAAGGGACACATGAAAGTCGTTCAAAATAAAAGATGAAAGGTTTAGAACGCCTCTTACTGTTTGCGGGCATTCTTGCCCTGCCTCAATGGGCTGTCGTGCTTGCGCTTCATTGACAGAGTCTCTTGCTTCATGGAGGATGGTTCCCTTTTCTTTAGAGAATCCTGCACACGTTCCGGTTTCTCTAATTGAAACCATTTCTCTATGAAGTTTAAAGTAGACTGGTGAATTTTTTTATTATTAGCTTGTTGCGCATCTATCACTGAACTCGAGGCAGTAGCTGAAGTGTCCATGGTGGGTGCCAATACGGCGTCAACGTTAACGTTGTTAGAAGGGGCGGTGGTTATAACTTCAGTGGAATTTAAAGTGACAATGTCCTTTTGCATACAGTTGGCGCCAACAATCAAATTTGGAGTAGAGGGCTGGAAGACATCTAGCGCTCTGATAGAAGTGCTGGCAAAGGATTTTGTATTATAATTTTTATTAGATACTTCTGAAAATAGTTCTCTTGGGTCATTCCTTGGCCAAGAGAAGATATGACCCAACCGGAAGTCGTTAATGTCTCAAGAAAGTTTTCTTTTTTTGACTAACTCGAGTTTATCATCCAGTTCACGGAACTTACTGAATAAAAGATTATATTTTAGCGACATTTCTGAGAAGCATGTAAGAGATTTCAATTCTTCATCTAATTTAATAATTTCAGCCTTCAAATCTTGTTCAACCGACATAAAGTATTCATTCATTAGTGACATATAATCTAAAGTCAACCTCAGGTTCATTTGCTGCCACTTTTTAAGTAGCTCGGGATATACATTCCCATAGGATGGCATTTTCAATATTCTTAGCCCCCGAGGGACTATCCCCATTTTGAGGTATGCAGAAAAACTGAACCTCTGCCACTGAAAACGTTTGTATGAACCAACTTTACGTTCAAATAATGCAATTTTATAGTTAAAAGTATCAATGTCACCTTTAGAGAGATTGTCCAAGTTAACCTGCGTTCCATTCTCAGGAGCCATAGCAGGAACAAAATCCAATAAGGGATTCACCTCTTGCATAAACAAAGACTGTAGTGATTCCATACTTCCAATGTTAGGTAACAGGCTGCAAAAAGAGGCTACCAAATGTAGTTACTCAACAGTCCAGCAGAATAGTAGTTATGAAGAAAGACAAACTGCAGAAATATCCAAAAATCACACAAAGGATGTTGAGAACAAAACACTTTATAACGCAAAGCTTTCGGGAATAACCCTTTCTCAATACTGAATGCAGACATACAAAAAGCAACTGCTTTTATACAAGCCAGAGAATCATGTGACTGCAGCCAAAGTCACATGACATATTCAAAAATACATATCAAAAAGCTGTATAAAATTAATAGAAACATTTAAAAACTTTTAGGGTTATAGACCTGGTTGTTCCCTCTAGCAGACATGGTGATATTAATAACTTTCTTGAGACTAAAGAGTATCAGTGGATAGTACGTTTGGGAGCTGATAGCCCTCCTGGCATTAACAGTACAGTCAGTATTAAACCTATCCTTGTTGGATTGCAACGCAATATGAAATGATTATTTTATTATTTTATTATTTTTATCCTTTTTGTATTTTTGCATTTAGATAGTTGAGGTAGATAAATGTATTATATGTGTACGTGTTTGTGTGTATATCTTTTTCTACACACTTTTTATATAAGTTTTTAAATGTTTCTATTAATTGTATACAGCTTTTTGATATGTATTTTTGAATATGTCATGTGACTTTGGCTGCAGTCACATGATTCTCTGGCTTGTATAAAAGCAGTTGCTTTTTGTATGTCTGCATTCAGTATTGAGAAAGGGTTATTCCCGAAAGCTTTGCGTTATAAAGTGTTTTGTTCTCAACATCCTTTGTGTGATTTTTGGAAATTCATTACAGTCCCCAGGATAAGCAGTTCCTTTCGAAAGGTGTTCCTGTTGATGCCATGGTGGTAGCAGCAGCCACCAAAAAAGAGTTTGCGAGACCTCTTCATTTGTCCAACCCCCCTAACAAGGAGTCTAGGACAATGGACTGATATGGGAAACGAATGATTGCTTCAGCGACCTTCTCTATGAGGTCACTGAACCTATGCCATTTTACCCGACTTCAAAGGGATCTCCTTAAAGAGCTCGGAAATACCCTTCAAGATCCAACAGCTGAGGAAGCACAAGCCAAAGTAGCTTCCCAGCTAGCGATGCTTAATTCTGTTGTTAACTCCTCCATGAGGCTCATTTCCTATGCAGCTGATGGGGCTAGTAGAGCCACAGGTACGGGTGTGGCCCTTAGGAGGCATGCGTGGGTGCGGCTGTGTAACTTTGCGGAACCCTTTCGAGCGTCCTTCACCAACACCCCCTTTGATGGTTCCTTTCGTTTTGGACCACAGGTGAAAGACACTTTGACTAGGTATGACCAAGAAGGCAAGACTCTCTCTGCCGTGGGAGTCCATTTTTCCACTCCCTCTAGACCTTACCCCAAGGGTCAGAAGAGTGGGAAGATGTGGATCCGTAAATCTCGGGGAGCCTTGCCTGACACACGTAGTGATTTTTCCTCCAGAGGCAGCGGGGGAAATAGCAATAATAGACACCGCCCTTGTGGCAGAGGGGGGTCCGCAGAACCAGGGCAACAGAGAATCTTTCTCTGATAAGCCCTTCCAGCATCCCTGAAGGGTTGCCCGGCTGCTCACCTCTGGAGGCAGTCGGGGGAAGGCTTTCACTGTACCCAAAAGTCTGGCAAAGTTTAACACAAGACAAATGTGTACGGTCCATTATATCCGGAGGTTACAAAATTCCCTTCCAGCAACCCCCCTTACAATCAAGGAAGACCCTTCCAGATGTTCCACCCAATCTGAAGGAGCAAGCAGTAATAGAAGTTTCAAAACTGCTAGAAAAAAGAGCCATCCAGGAAGTCCCGGCAGACCAGCATGGATCCGGAACTTACTCAAGGTTCTTTTTAGTACCAAAAAAGACAGGGGACTGGAGACCGATTTTGGATCTCAGCAGACTAAACAGGTCTGTACAAAGAACAAAGTTTTGGATGGTCACGCTACAATCCATTCTACCCTTTCTGGGTCAGAACAATTGGATGTGCTCGCTCCAGGAGATATCTTCGCTTCCGGCTGGTGGCCAGTCATTATCAGTTCAGAGCTGTGCCCTTTGGTCTCACCACAGCCCCCAGGATGTTCTCCAAATGTATGGCAGTGGCCACGACTCACCTGAGACATCAAGGATTCCAGGTGTTTCCGTATCTAGATGACTGGCTCCTCACTGCTACCACCAGGCATCAACTACTGCGAGCCAGGGATTATACCATCCAAACTTGCACCGAGCTAGGTATATCAATAAATTTCGAAAAGTCTGCATTGTCGCCTTCTCAGTCTATTATCTTTATAGGTGCAATCTTAAATTCAAAAGATCTGTCTGCAAGGCTTCCTCTTGACAGAGATTCAGAAATCCGCCAACATGTGCAAGTCTTACTACAGTGCAACAGGATTCAAGCCAGAGTTGTACTAAAGACCTTGGGCCTCATGACAGCAACACCCATACTAGTTCCCCTGGCTCGCTTTCACATGAGGCTTCTTCAGTGTATGCTTTTTACTCAATGGTCCTTTCAACAGCTTCCAATGTCTCACAAGATAATAATCACTCAATCAGGCAAAGACCACCTAGCTTGGTGGATGGTCTCCCCTCTGATACTCCAGGGCAGACCGTGTGTTCTTCCTCCTCCTGTTGCCACAGTGACCACGGATGCCTCCCTGATCGGGTGGGGGGGGCATTTTCTGGGCAGGACTGTCCAAGGCACCTGGCAACCTCTAGAGTACCATCTGCACATAAATGTCTTGGAGATGAGAGCGGTGCTTTTGGCGTTGCAAGCTCTTCAGGACTCTCTACCCACCGGGACTATTGGAATTCAGACAGACAATACGTCTGTAGTGTGGTACTTCAACAAGCAGGGCGGAACCAAGTCCTATCCCTTATGTCGAGAAGCACTCAGACTCTGGCAGTGGGCAATCTCCTCTCAACGGTTTCTGATAGCAACGCACATCCCTGGGAGGTCCAACGTCATAGCGGACAGGCTAAGCAGAGCTATTCTCATGCCTCACAAGTGGTCTCTCAATCAATCAGTAGCGGACAAAATCTTCCGCAGATGGGGTCAACCTTGCTGCAACCTTTTTGCAACCCCTCTCAACAGCAAGTGCAATGACTTCTTCACTCTCTTCCCCCTTCCAGGCCACTCCCCCAGAGACGCTCTAGTTCACGATTGGCCCCGGGGTCTGCTGTACGCTTTTCCACCTTTTCCCAAGCTAATTCAGAAGGCAACCGCTTTGGGATCCAGGATGATCCTCATTGCCCCTTACTGGCCTTGACAAATTTGGTTCCCGTTCCTGCATCGCCACCTGCTGGAGCAGCCATGGAATCTGTACCCAGTGCCAGACCTCTTGGTCCATCAGTCGGGTGGGCTGCACCAGTCCCTTCAGTCTCTCAACCTTACAGCTTGGTTGCTCCACTTCCAACTTTAGCCAGGCTTCTGCTAATTTCTCAGCCGGTGTGTGAAATCATACTTTCTTCGCACAAATCTGCCACCAGGAAGACTTATGCTAGTAAGTGGAAATGTTTCTCCTTCTGGGCAAAGGCTAGGAATATTGACCCTTTTACAGCCCCTGTCCATCATGTTTTAGATTTTTAGCAGAGCTCTTTCAAGCTGGTTCCTCCTGTGCCACCATTAGGGTCCAATTAGCTGCTATTGCAAATTTCCATGCTAGCCTGTCAGAAACCAGCATCATGTCCCACAAACTTTGCAAGGCCTTTCTCAAAGGAACTTTGTTACTTAGGCCCCCGGTTAGGGATCCCCCACCTCCGTGGGACTTGAACTTGATATTGGCTTCCTTGACCCCCCCCCCCCCTTTGAATCAGCGGCTTCCTGTTCCTTAAAATTGCTCTCCTGGAAGACTCTCTTTTTGGTAGCCATCACATCAGCTAGGAGAGTTTTGGAACTTCAAGCCCTCTGTATTCGTCCTTCTTATCTTGTGTTTTATAAGGACAGAGTTTCACTTAGGCCTAATCCTTCATTTTTACCCAAGATACCCCTGAAACAAATCTTAATCAGTCTATTGATCTGCCCGTATTTTTTCCTAACTATTCGAACAAAGCTGAACAAAATTCGCACCGCTTGGATGTTCACAGGCAATTACATTTCTACTTGGACAGGACAAAGCAAATAAGAAAATCAGACCAACTTTTCCTATCCTATACTGAGGGCAAACAAGGACGGCCAGTTTCCAAAGTAACCTTATCCAGGTGGTTGTCCTCTATTATTACCTTGATTTATCAACTCAGACATAAACAACTCCCTGCTAAACCTAAAGGTCATTCCACCAAGAGCATTGGCTACGTCGGTAGCCTTTCAAGCAAGACTACCAATGGAATCTATTTGTGCCGCAGCCACTTGGGCCACTCCTCATACATTCATTTCGCATTATAAGTTGGATGTGGCCTCTAGGAATAGAGCTGAGTTTGGTTCCACTGTGCTCAAGAATCTGTTCTGATGAGCCACCCAGGACTAAGGTGCTAGGGACGCTGTTCCATCCAGCAAGAATGAAGGCGAGATAGACAACTTAACATTAAGAAGTTATGTACCTACCATAACGTTCCATGTTAGTTGTCTTCTTCTCGCCTTCTTTCTTCGGCCCCACCTCCATCCCCCTAGCCTGGACAGACCGAGAAGAGTCCCCTTTTGGGGCCTTCTTTCTCTGGACAACTCTGATGTACATTATGTCCTCCTCTGTCTTTGTACTGTAGTTTTCCTTGTGGTTGGACAGGTGTCCTTGAATCTTTCCTTGGTGTTAGCTCTGCCAAACGAGATCTGGGGATCTGACGCCTAGCATTGTGGGATATAGGGAGGGCCTCAAGCCAGTAAATAGCTCTCAAGCTTTAGTAGATTGCCGAGTTGGAGCTGAGGATCGGCTCCAAACCCATCCAGCAAGAAAGAAGGCGAGACAAAGACAACTAACATGGAACATTATGGTAGGTACATAACTTCTTATTACATTACGAACTAATGCATCCTTTATGCCCAAGATAGTTTCAGAATCTAATATTAACCAGTCCATCAATTTACCAGTTTTCTTTCCAAATTTTTCAAACAAGACTGAGTATTTGATCTGATGTTGTCAGTCTGCATTTTATCCATAACAGATGGGTCTGGTTCTGATATCAGAACAAACTCGGCTGTTGCTAAAGGTCTCCCCAGCCAAAAACTCTCGAATTTCACCTGTACTCTCAATCCCTGTCTCACAGCTACCTCAGATCTTGTTTGCTGCTTTTCTGAAACGGCTGCATTTTGCCATTGCTCTCAAGTTTCCTTGGGTTTAGGTAATATTCCATTTTTATTTTGCTAGAGATTTCTCTCAATGTTTTTTCTCCGTACTTGATCCTCTACCCTCTAGTTTAATACTTTATCTCTGTCTCTCTCCTTTCATACACTTTAGTGTAATTCTTAATATCATTGTTGATATTCTTTCCCCATACACCTTGGTGTATTTCTGTAGCTTTCATCATTGATAGTGTTTCCCCTTTCCTTTCTTTCTCCTTAATTAAAAAAAAAATCATCTGATGTTGTTAATCTTCTTTCCATTCATCACTGATGGGTTCAGTTCCGAGCCCTAGGAATTGAGTTGGCCTGTTACGAAGCTCGTGCCAGCCAGAAAAACTCTCGAGCTAAGTCTCTAACCAGAATGCCCTTCTCCCTGTTACCTCTGATCTCGTTTGCCGCATAGCTGTAAAGCCTCTTTTCAGCTGAGCTCTCAGCTAAGTAAAATCTTTTTTGATATTTGTGTAAATGTTTTTGGATATCTTCATATTTTACTAAACCTTTAGTATTTCTAGTGTCGTTTCTTCAATCTAACCATATATTCTCCACTCTACCCGTTGTTGCCATTGGTAAACTTAAGTACCATTGTTGGTATGGCCTTTTCCCTTATCCTTGTGGTATTTATTGCTTTCTCTTACTTAACCTGTTAGCTTTTATCTCTATTCAGGTGTTTCCCTTTCTTCTCATATACAGTGTGTTGTTATACTGGTATTTTTCTTGTGATTTTTGAACTGGGTGACTTCATTATTTTTGGATTATGCAGTTAGTTGTGGTATTCTTTCTACTAAAATGTCGGATAAGAAGGGTACCTCTGAATTGAAGCACTGTACTTCTTGTAAGGGCAAGTTACCTAAGAGTGACTTGCATGATGACTGTGTAAACTGTTTGGGAGTGACCCACCTTTCAGTGCAGCCTCCATGTGATATTTGTCAAAGTTTCAGCCAACGCACTCTTAATGAGCAGAAAAATAAGCTTATTCTGAAGGGGTAACTCAAGTTTCCCTTCTCAGTGGCCATTTCTGCGATGGAGGTCTCAACCCCTCCTTCTAAGGACAAAGACATCCCATTCTGTTCCTTCTTCACCATCGGGTGATCAGAGCAAACCTGGGAAATCTAAGGTCTGAGCATAAATCTGCCTTTTCGGCTCCGCCTTCCTCGGCTCCAACCATTTCAAAACATTAGATACTGATGCCTGTATTGGCACAGACCCTGCCTCCGGCACCGATCATATATCTTACTACGCCTATTTCCGCTTTGGCACCTGTAGCTACTTATGCTCAGGGCACACCTTCGACTTCAGTTTTCATTTTGGAACTGACCGTTTCGGCTCTGAGTGCCACTTTGGCACCAAGCGTTGTACCGGCCACACTGGATCTGACCCCTTTGCTTCTGGTCTCGAAACTAGAGACTTTGGTGGCAGCAGGCCTTGCACCACAGGCTCGATACTCTTCCTCAGTAGACCCGTTTCTCGGCCAAGCGTATAGCCCATTTCTCAAATGTCCTGACTCCCCGTCTGGTGTATCCACTAGATCCACCAGGAGCCTTTTGGAATGTGACGTGGTGCGTCTTGTGGACCAGCTGTTGGTAGCCAGGGGGATTCCATCACTCTCTAAAACCCATCCACCTGCTGGACTTGAGTTGCCTTATCCACGGACTCCATCTTACACTCCTCCTTTGACCATCTCGGTTCTGAAGCCTTCTGTTCCGACATCCTTCTTGGAACCCACCACCTTGGTGCCTATGGTGCACCTCACTCTGGCTCAGAGTTTGTCCCTTTGGTCTTCGGTTCCAGCCGAACTGGTTCTTTCTCAATCTGGGAATTGGGGGACAGGCACGTCGGCCCGGGGTATGGTGCCAACTATCTCTTTGTTTCCCCCCTCAGCTCTGATGACTGCGTCCGCGCCGATCTTGCTTGAGGCTCCATCTGTGGGGGCGGGTCCGTCGGAGCGGGGTGTGACCCCGGTTCCAAGGTTGTCTTTCTTGGTTCCGGGCGGGCCTGCCTTCTACACAATGGAGAGGGCTCTTGCTTCTGGTAGTACTCCTATGATGGAACCCCAGTTTTTGCCCCCTGAGCTGCAGCTGTCACAGACCACCCCCCGGGACACCAGGTAGAGAAGCCGCAGGACACCCCTGTTCAGTGTACCCACTCTTCCAAGTCCTCAGAGACCCCCACTGAGGAGCCCCCTTGAAAGAAGATGTGCAAGAGGAAGCATGTGGACTCGCCTGAGGAGTCCTTAACGGAAGACATTGATTACAATGATGGTGAAGGGTCCCCACGGTCACCTCCTGATGATGTCTCCTTTGGAGACATCCTGGAAATGTTAAAACAGAGAGGTGACCGGAAGTCCTCCAACCCTTCGTCTGAGGAGTCCATATTCCTGCAGGCTTTTCATGCCCAGCCTTCTCCCTCTTGGGTGACCCTGCCTGCTGACGAACTCATCCAGTTCATCGTGCAGCGTGCATGGAAGAACCCTGATTCTGTCCCCTCCTGTTGAGAATCTGCACTGGTCCAAAGAGTTACCAGTTGATACTATGTTGGCGGCGGTGGCCATGAAAAAGGACTTGGCTGAGGAAAGTTCCGTTATCCACCCACCCAACAGGTAGTCCCGGGTGATGGACAGACTTGAGAAGCGTGTTTTTGCATCAGGGTACTTTGCTATATGGTCCTTGAATTATTTGGCACATTTTACGAGGCTCCAGAGGTACTTGATCTCTGAATTCTCCGGGACACTTGCAGGACAGTTGTCTGACGAGGTCAGGGACAAGGTGGCCTCACACCTAGTAACCCTGGAATCACTATCCATCTCTTCCATGATGTTGCTCTCACATGCGACTGAAGGGGCGGCTAGAGCAGTTGGGTTCGGACATTATGAGACGTCATGCCTGGATGCGCATCTGTGACCTCGCGGATCCCTTCAAGTCTTCCTTTCTGAATGCTCCCATCAAAGCTTCATCCCTCTTCAACTCCAAAGTGAAGGACATGCTAGCCAGGTGCGAGCAAGACGGAAAAACCCTGTCTGCTGTAGGCCTACAGTTTTCCATCCTTCAACGTACCTTCTCCGGGAATCAGATGAGTGGGAAAATGTGGCATAAGAAATCTTAGGGTCTTTTCCGTGCCACAAGTGGTGATGATACTCCCAGAGACAGAAGGGGTAACAATTCTGGAAGACGCCCCCTATAGAGGTGGGGGGGGGGGTCCTCGCAGCCAAGGCTCCATGTACTCTTTCTCTGGACAGCCTTATCAGTGCTCCTGAGGGGCGGACCCAATTGCTTACCTCTGGAAGCAGTCTGAGGTAATTTCTCTCTGCACCAAGCTCCCTGGCACTCTATCACCTCCAGTCTTTTGGTGCAGAATATTATCACCAGAGGTTACACCATTCCCCTTTCTTGTCAACCAAAATTTCCAAGAAAACTTCCTGACGTTCCACCCAGTCAAAGGGAAGCAGCAGCTTCAGAGATTATAAAGCTGTCTCAAAAAAGAGTACTCCAACCAATCCAACCAGACCAGCATGGATCCGGATTTTACTCGAGATTCTTTTTGGTGCCAAAAAAGATGGGGCTGGAGACCCATTTTGGATCTCAGCAGTTTAAACAAGTCTGTCACCCAAACCAAATTCTGGATGGTCACTGTTCAGTCCATCCTTCCCTTTTTAAGAGAAGGCAGTTGGATGTGCTCTGTAGATCTCTGGGATGTGTATTACCACATCACGTTGGACAAATGCTCCAGGAGTCTGCTTCACTTCTGGCTAGGAGCCAGTCATTACCAATTCTGTGCCCTGACGTTCGGTCTCTCAACAGCCTTCAGAGTGTTCACGAAATGCATGGCAGTGGTAACAGCTCACTTGATAATAAAAGGATTCCGGCTGTTTCCATATCTGGATGACTGGCTCCTCACCACCCCCAACAAAACAAGACTGGAATGCAGGAATACCAAAGAAACAAACGTAGGCAGAAAACAATTTAATATATCACAGCAAAGCTTTCGGGTTAACCGAACCTGTTCTACTACTAAAATTCATAACATATCTAGTTCTAACTATATTTCTAATGTTAGATCCTGTTATATTATAGTGTGTTTGTCGGTCATGTGATTTTGGCTGCTATCATGTGACTGTTTTTTGCTCCTTTTTAAAGCAAGCTGCTTTTGTTTTAATGATTGTTAGTATTGAAGAAGGGTTTCACCCGAAAGCTTTGCTGTGATATATTAAATTGTTTTCTGCCTACGTTTGTTTCTTTGATATTCCTCACCACCCCCACCAAGCATCTTCTGGTAACTGCCCTACAACATACTCTGTCTCTGGTAAAATTGTTGGGAATATTGATGCATTGGGAGAAATCAAATCTTATCCCTACATAACAATTAAAGTTCATTGGAGCAATGTTCAATACTCAGTCCTGTCTGTTATCACTCCCTCTTCACAGACTCCACTGATTGAGGCTTCAAATCCGAGTGATTCTCTCTCAAACATCAGTCCCTGCAGGACAAGTTCTTCAAGCTCCGGGATTTGTGGCTGTGTCAATTCCATTAGTGCCTCTAGCAAAGCTACATATGCAAATTCTGCAATGGCTATTTCTGTGTCAATGGTTCCCAAACTGTCATCCCCTGGAGTACAAGATTCGAATAACCAACTCTTGCAAACAAGACCTGCTTTGGTGGATGAGGCCAGACGATGATCTTTGGAGCTGACCATTTCAACCCTCCCAGCCCACACCCATTGTTATCACGGATGCTTCCCTGATCTGGTGGGGGGGGGGGGCATTTTCAGGGAATGACTGTCCAAGGCACTTGGTCCACCTCAGAGGCATACCTGCATATCAATGTCATAGAACTGAGGGTGTGCTGTTAGCATTGCACGCATTCCATGTGGCTCTCTCCTCTGGGACATTTGCAATACAATCAGACAATATGTCAGTGGTCTGGTACATCAACAAGCAAGGAGGAACCAAGTCCTACCCACTTTGTCGAGAAGCCATGCGAATCTGGCAGTGGGCAATAGCTTCCATCCACTTTCTGATAGCAGCACATATCCCGGGGAGCTCCAAAGTGATTGCAGACAAACTGAGCAGATGCATCTTCATATACCACAAGTGGTCCCTTAACCCTGAGGTGGTGTCTGTAATCTTCAGCCACTGGGGCCAGCCTTGCTGCAATCTTTTTGCCTCCCCATCAAACACCAAGTGTAGCAGCTACTTCACCCTTCTTCCCCCACAGGGGGAGTCACCGAGTGACGCTCTGATCCACGATTGGCCCACGGGACTTCTCTACACCTATCTTCCCATTCCTCTGATCCCACAATTTCTGAAGAAAGCTCTTTGGTTGAGATGCAGGGTGATCCTCATAGCCCCATTCTGGCCTTGACAAGTTTCGTTCCCCTTTCCTCGGCCTCACCTATTATTCCCGCCGTGGATTCTGAACCCTCTACCAGATCTGATCACTTGCCCCCAAGGGTTGAGTCACCTGAACCTGTCCACTCTCAAGCTGACAGCTTGGTTTCTCCACTTCCGCTAGTCGCCAGGCAGGTTAATCTCGCCTCACCTGTTCGAGACATCATTCTGGCCTCTCACAAACCATCCATCAGAAGACTATATCAGGATAAATGGAAAAGGTTTTCCATTTGGTTCAAGGATAACATGCTAGACCTATATTCGGCTCCAGTTACTGCAGTGTTTCAATATTTGGCTAAGTTTTTTGATAACGGAGCCTCTTCCTCTACAGTTAGCATACATCTAGTGGTAATTTCTAACTTCCACAATGGTATAGATGGCACCTCTCTTATTTCGTTACACCTTTGCAAAGCTTTCCTCAAAGGGATCTCTCATCTCAGGCCTCAGCCTGTAGTACCATGGAACCTCACTTTAGTCCTCCAGTCTTTGACCCTGCAGCTAAGTGTGACCTAAAGTTCTTGTCTTGGAAATTTTTGTTCCTGGTAGCCATTACCTCTGCCAGAAGAGTCTCGGAGCTGCAAGCATTGTGTATCAAGAGGTCCTACTTGGTCTTTCATAAAGACAGAGTGTCACTTAGAACAAACCCATCCTTTTTTCCCAGAGTTGCTTCTGAATTCTCTATTAACCAGTCCATTATTTACCAGAATTCTTTCTGAATTTTGTCACTAGAGGAGAGTATTGCCTTCACACCTTAGACATACATAGATAATTAAGGTTTTACCTAGACAGGACCAAACCTATCCATTAATCTGAACAGCTTTTCATCTCCTTTTCGGGACCCAAAATGGGAGAGGCTGTTTCCAAGGTTGCATTATCAAAATGGCTAAAGGACTGAATACGTGTCATTTATTCCCTCCATAATGAATCCATGCCAAAAGGTAAAGCCCACTCCATTAGATTATATGGCAACTTCTATAGCATTCCATTCCAGGGCATCCATGGATGACATCTGTGCAGCAGCTACTTAGGCTAAGCATCATACATTTATCAGTCATTGCAAATTAGACCTGGTCTCCAGGGGGAGAGCTGCCTTCAGCTCATTTGGTACTCGGGAATGTTCTTCCATAAGGGCCGCCCATGGACTTCAAGGTAGCTTGAGATTCTCTCCCATCAGTGATGAATGGAAAGAAGATCAACAACATCAAATAAAGAAGTTATGTCTTATCATAACTTTCCATCTGTGTTGTTCATCTTTCATTCATCACTTCCCACTCTCCTTCTCCCTCCAAAGGCTCCTGGGGATTCCTTTGGGTCTAAGTGGTGCACTAGGGTACTTTCGTAGAAGTGGCCTCGGCTTTATTTCCTTTCTTAGCAAACTCTATCTGAGGTAACAGGGAGATGGACATTCTAAGTACAGATTTAGCTCGAGAGTTTTTTCTGCTAGCGCAAGCTTGGTAATAGACTGATTCGGTTCCGAGGGCTCAGAACCGAATCCATCAATGATGAATGAAAGAAGATGAACAACACAGATGGAATGTTATG
This sequence comes from Protopterus annectens, assembly GCF_019279795.1. NCBI lineage: Eukaryota > Metazoa > Chordata > Ceratodontiformes > Protopteridae > Protopterus > Protopterus annectens. Next base: position 791,136,770 of record NC_056739.1, read on the forward strand.
GTAAGACATAATTTCTTTTTTCTCTCTCATGCTTTCTGTGTGTGACTGTTTTTCCAGCCATAATTTTTTGACATTGCTGAGAAAGGTAAGGCCCATTCTGATTTAAAAAAAATGCCATAAGTGTGGTCACAAAATCCCATGTTCTGATTTTCATTCCCTTTGCATTTATTGTTTGAGTCCTATTCATTTGCAAGAGGACTGCATCATTTGTCATTGGTTCAGCCATCGAGCCTTTATTGACAGATGAAATAAACTTATTTTTGAAGGGTTTAATCCCCTCCACCTTCAACGAAGCATTATCTACTGCTGACAAAGCCAAAACTGATGTTTCTTCTCCTTCGTTCTCAACTTCCGTGGACAAAGAAAAAAGAGGAGTGTATCAGTTTCAACTTCTCTGTCTGTTCTGAAATCTAAGAAATTGAAATCCTCTGTTCTGAAAGTAACCTCAGAACCGCGGGCCTCTGATTCTAAACTAACAGTGAGGACTACTGCTCCGGCGCTGAAAACTATGACAAGTCCTTTGATGTCGAAGGCCCCAGTGCAGGACAAAATTGCTACTCCTCCTATGGCTAAAGTATTCTGATTCAAGGGAAATTTTTCCTAGAACTTCTTACTTCCCATCTGTAGACCTTTTTGCTGGTGCGCTTCCAGAAGATTTTCAGACCTGTGTGTTCAGAAGTCCTATGATAGAAAGAGAATTATTATCAGCTTGGAAGGATCTGAGATATAGATAACTCTGAAACTAGTGAATGATGTTACCTCCATTGTTTAACTTTGCTAGCTTATTGAGAAGGATATTATGGATGACCATTTCAAAAGCCCTCTTTGTATCTAAAAGAGGCGTACAGTGATGTGACCCTCGTTCATGTTGCAGTAAACTTTATCAGTGGCTGTTAAAAGGGTAGTAGAAGTGCTGAAGGCATTTCAAAATCTGTCTGTGCATCACATAGCAGACCATAGCTGTTAATCTGCTTCAGCAATTGTCTGTAGAGCCGTTTTTCAAATATTTCAGTAACAGAGCAAAGATTAGAAATCTTAGTAATCCTTATCCCCACTGTACATGAGACTTTAGGAAGTGGAAAAATGTAGGCATGTCTGAATGCTGAAGGAACAGAAACAGAGGCAGGGGAGAGGTTAAAGATGCAACAAAGTGGTTTAGCAGGCTTAGCAGTGGCAAGCTTTAAAAAGGTCTGATGAGGCCTTGAGAAGTTGACACCAGATTTAAGTGTTTGTAGTAAGGATTTAGTTTGTCTAGCAGTTTTCAGAAAAGTTTAAGGTTGTTGTGTAGGAAGCAATGGGGTATAATGGATGGAAGGAAAGGTTGTCCGAGTGATTTTGGGTCTTAAGTAGGTGGAAAGCTGTTACAGGTATTAATGCGTTTATGGAAACTAAAGAAAGTGGGCATAATTATTAGCAAATGAGTGGTGAGAAGAAGAGACATTTCTGGATTGTGGGAGATTAGTTAGAGCCTCTGTTAATTGTTTTATTTATTCCCAGAATAGCTTTTGTGCAGAAAGGTTTTCTTCCCATTTCTGCCTAGGACATTTTGCATTTGCTAAGCTGGTAGCAATTTTAACTACTTTTCTAAGCCTGAGATAGTCCATGAGCATCTAGTAATCAACTGTATAAAACTGTATTCTGAAATAGTGAAAGCACTCATAGGTAGGTACTAGGCTATCGGCCCAAGGGCCTACGTAAACCTAGCCAGCAAGGTACCATAGCTTACGCCACCCAAGAAAGTTATTTTCCTGTACCACTGTCCAGCAGAGACACAAAAGTGATCCCCGGGGTGTATTTCCTATTTCCCATCCACTCATCAAGATTTTTCTTGAAGAGTGCTAATGAAGAACTTTGCTTGACATAGATGGGTAGCTTGTTCCAGAGTATAGGAAGTCTCTGGGACAAGAATCTATCCCTCCAGCGTGTCCTGTTTATTGTGGTGACAAGGTTTAGGTCCCTAGAGCATGTAGCTTGGGAGGGATTGGGATTTCTTTAGGTGTAACATGTCCAACAGCTCTGGGTTTGACATAGCTTTATATGTTAGGCAGAGATCACCTCGGAGTAGGCAATATGCCACTGAGTAAAGCTGGAGTTTTTTGAGGCGGTCAGTGTAGAGCATTTGTTTGAGGCCAGTAATCCTCTTTGTGAGGTACTTCTGTACATTTTAAAAGGGGCATTGTACTCAATAATGGGTCTAATGAGTGAGGAGTAGAGGGGAACAGTGACCTCTTTTTTCCTGGATGAGAACCCTTTTATGATGAGGTGTGCCACTTAGAAGAACTTCCTGATTACTGTGGCGATGTGATTATCAAAGGAGAGACTACTGTCTATCTGGGTCCCAAGGTCTCTTGTCACGCATTCGCTGATAAGTAGATTGCTGCCTATGTGGTAGTTCATGGGTACAGAGTTTTTACCAAAGGGGATGACACTCACATATTTAAAGAGTCCAAAACTATTTAAAAGCAATATGAACAAGAAGCATCTCACTGCTGCACATTAAAATTTAATTCATCACTCTGTATATAACGCAGGTATATATTGTATTGTTCAGACACTGTCATTTATCTATTACTTTTATACCCTCAAGCAAACTGTTCACTTTGTATATAATATACAGTGGATACAAAAAGTGTACACACCCCTGTTAAAATGCCAGGTTTGTGTGATATAAAAAAGAGACCACAATAAATAATTTAAAAAATGTTCTCACCTTTAACTCATTCTCTCCAGTAGAGCTCTTTTGAGTGTGTAACTTTAACTCCAAGTGGGTGTGGCTTCAGCCTTTAAAAATGAAGTTATCACCTCACAGTTCTAACAAATGCTCATTGACAGAGGTCATATATCTATACAATTGTGTTTGCCATCATGTATGCTTCAAGATAAAATATTCTGATACCTTTTATATAACCTGGTTTTGGAATTATTAATGCAAATATGAACAGGCAGTACTTGACACCTAGAAGCGCATTAAGAGGTAACCTCAGAAATGCCTGGAGACGTCACTCAGCTATAATGAGTTAACTTGATCTATATCCTGCACAATTCAGTTGAAAAACAAACAAATTTGTTAGAGGAAAAATATAAAAAATAAAAAACGTACAATAAGCTGGTTGCATAAGTGTGCACACCCTTCAACTAATACTTTGTTGAATCGCCTTTTGATTTAATTACAACATTCAGTCTTCTTGGGTACACACCTGCCATCAATTAAAGAGACTCTGATTAACCCCAAATAGAGTTCAGCTGTCATAGAAGGATTGTCCTGACATTTACTCAGTTGCCTGCTACAGCAAAAGCCATGGTTTGCAGAGAGCTTACAAAACATCAAAGGTATCTCATTGTTGAAAAGTATCAGTCAGGAGAAGGGTACAAAAAATTTCCACAGCATTGGATATACCATGGAACACAGTGAAGACAGAAATGGAGAAAATATGAGACAACAGTGACTTTGCAAAGAACTGGATGTCCCTTCAAAATTGATGAAAGGACAAGACAAAAACTGGTCAGGGAGGCTGCCAAGAGACCTACAGCAACACTGAAGGAGATGCAGAACTTTCTGACAAGTACTGGTTGTGTACTACATGCAACAACAATCTCCCATATTCTCCATATGTTTGAACTATGGTGTAGGGTTACAAGACGGAAGCCTTTTTTTGCACAGAAAAACATCCAGGCCCGGCTAAAATTTGCAAAACAATACATCAAGTCTCCCAAAAGCATGTTGGAAAATGTGTTATGGTCTGATGAGACCAAGGTTGAACTTTTGGCCACAATTCCAAAAGGAATGTTTGGCACAAAAACAACACTATGCATCACCAAATGAACACCATCCCCATGGTGAAGCATGGTGGTGGCAGTATCATGCTTTGGGGTTGCTTTTCTTCAGCTGGAACTGGGGCTTTAGTCAAGGTGGAAGGAATTATGAATAGTTCCAAATACCAGTCACTTTTGGCCCAAAACCTTCAGGCATCTGCTAGCAATCTGAAGATGAAGAGGGATTTCACCTTTCAACACGACAATGACCCCAAGCATGCATCCAAATCAACAAAAGAATAGCTTCACCAGAAGAAAATTTAAGTTTTGGAAGGGACTAGCCAGAGCCCAGACCCAAGTCCAATAGAAAATCTGTGTGGGTGACCTGAAGAAGGCTGTGCACAAGAGATGCCCTCGCAATCTGACAGATTTGGAGTTCTTTTGCAAGGAAGAGTGGGCAAATATTGCCAAGTCAAGGTGTGCCATGCTGATAGACTCCTACACAAGAAGATTGAATGCTGTAATTAAATCAAAAGGTGTTTCAGCAAATTATTAGTTTAAGGGTGTGCATACTTATGCAACCAACTCATTGTACATTTTTTCAATTGAATTATACAGGTTATAGGTCACGTTAAAGGTGGGAAAAGTTTTGAAATTATTTATTGTGGTCATTTTTTTTATATCACAAAACTTGGCATTTTAACAGGGGTGTGTACACTTTTTATATCCACTGTACCCAAGTATGTTTTTCTTCCCTGTCATAACTCCAACATTTGCCGTCTCCCTGAGGAAAACTTCTCTGAAGGTCTGCTTGGGGTATAAAAATATCAGTGTAAACATTTCCAAGCAAAAATCCTAAATCTTCTAGATTTTGTTGTATATTTGGGAGACATACATATATCTTCCCATTGTTTCTTTGTGAATTGCTTACCCATTCTCTCTTCCCAATCCCTTTTAACCTCTTCTGATTGATTCTTAGAGTTATTATGCAATATTTATATGCTATACTGATTCATTTTTTAATGGCACACACTTTGGGCAGCTTCTGTTCTAGATGCTACTACTCTACAAGTGCTGGTCTTTCGTTTAGGAGCCTCCCCCCAATTTATTTTTCTTTGTCTGTACTCTGTCAATCCCTGATCAGGGAAGACCATCTCTAACCTGCAGTCTAGTTAATTCTTGACCTCTTCCCATTCTATTACCTTTCCCTCTGTAGTTATTTGCTCTGAATACCCTGATTCTTTTGCCAGTTTTCTCCAATAAATTTCATCCCCTCTTGCCTATTGTCTACAGTAAACTCTCAGTTAACCGGAATTCAAGCAACCAGCAAAAAAAAAAAAAAAAATCGAAGAAATACAGTACAATTTACATGTGTTGCATAATTTGTCCCCCCCCCAACACACACACACACACACACACAAACATGCCGTACATTTTTAGAGTTTGAGTTTTAAAAAGGAAGATAGGAATAAAGTCCCTTTATCCCCAACCTGAGGACAAGTTAAACCAAACAAATAGTGTAGGGTACAATATTAGTCAGGCCTATTTTTAACAGTAACTCAAGCAACCAGAAACTACAGATGTGAAGTTGTTCAATCTCGCCATTCATTCTTTACTGATGGGTTTGGAGCTGATCCCTTGGCTCCGGTATGGCCAGTTGCAAAGCTCGAGGTCTTCAAATAGCTCGAGGCCAAGTCCCTGTCCCATGATGCACTTGGAATTACCTCTGATCTAGTTTGCCGCTGCAACAGATCGGAGGTTCTGATTTAGGTCAGGCCAGTTGAGCTGTTTTTTTCATTACTTATTGAAATTTTCTAGTTGGCCTCTTTTAGGCCAGGTTTAATAGTTGTTCATTATTTACAGTGTGTTATTCAGTGACCTTTTGTCACAATTTCTACTGTTTTTCTTAGATAGATATAATCTCTTGCTGTGTGGTCTGTCTAGCCTTCTAAAATTTTATAGATAAGGCTTAGTACTTTATTACTATTGAAGTGTAGTTTACAGTAAACCTTAGATAGGTTTGTTGTTTCTTAGCATCTATCTCCTTCCTTTTGCATAGTCTGCTTGGAATTCCTTATTGTGTGATATCACATTTATTCTTCTATTACTGTGTGTGTGTGAGATTAGCCTGCTTTTATTAAGGCTTGTGTAAAGATTTACTATTGTGTAATTTAGCCTACTTTTATTTTAGGCTTGTGTGAGTAATTACTGTTGTAGTTTTTTTTTTTTTTTTTTGTGGAGACAGTAATTTCCTGACATTACTATGGCTGACCAAGATAAGCACCCTAAGTCTGGCTTCAAAAAGTGCCAAAAGTGTGGCCAAAAGATGTCTGTTACAGACAGCCACGTTAATTGTGTGTACTGTCTAGGGGCTCTTCACCTCAAGGGTCCTGCAGGAAAGGAAGAAGAGACTCATCGATGGAGGCTTGTTGAAACCTTCGTTTCAAGAAGCTTTGAGTGACCAAGATGGCTCCAGCAAGTCTACAAAGTCTTCCAAGACATTGGACTCGAAGAAATCCAAGAAGTCTTCGACTTCGGCTATACTGCTGTCGGAGCCTACAGTTTTTACCTTATGGAGCCGGTCCCCATTTTTGGAACCGGTGTCCAAAACGCTTAAGAGTCCACTGCTCCCAACCATACCACCTTCGGTATGCTCCTCTCGATAATCTATCAGCCTGTCGGATCTGGATGTGTATTGTGTGGTGCAGAAGCTGTTATTGGCACCGGCCTTAGCAAAAATGTTATCGGCTTCCACCCAAATAGCTTCGTAGCCGAAGACCCTTGCGCCAACTCTAACTATTCCTCCTCTGAGCCATGCTGGTCCTTTGGAGCCATGGTTGTGGACCTGATGTTAGTGGAACCCTCAGAGCCGACACCTACTCCAGTGTTTTTGGCTCTGTGACATCCTCATTGCTGATCGAGGACTCTAGGAGCTGACTCTCTCTGGTCGGGTCTGGGGAGGAAAGTTGGACCGACTTGTCAGTTCTGACTTTGTCTCTGGGCCTCGGCTCATATGTGCTCGGCTTCTACCTCGGGCTTGGAGCCCACTGTCCCAATGCTGGGGGTGTCGATGATTTCTTCAGATCTGTCTGCTCCCTCGCATCGGAGCAGAGGTGCTTTCGATGCCATGAGGAGAGTCATGTCTCCTAGGACATCCTCTACCTCAGGTCTGCCTTCCTCCTCCCCTAAAGTTCATGTGTCTGCTTCTGCATCGCACGTCCTGACCAAGCGTAGAGACCCAGAGCTTCAGGAAGCCCCATTGGGCCGCCCCTGCTCTTCCGAGACCTCACCAGAAGCTCCCACTGATGAGGTTCCCAGACAGAGATTGTGTAACAGGAAACATCTAGACTCCCCACAGGAGTCTCTAACAGCAGATACTGACCTAGATGAGTCAGAAGGGTTCCCACAGTCCCCCTCTGTGGATATCTCATTCGCTGAGCTACTTGAGATCCTTAGGCAGAGGGGTGTCTGGCAGTCCAAAAGCCCTATTGGGGATTAGTCAGTTCTCCTGAAGGCTTTCAGGTCTCAACACTCCACCTCTTGGGTGTCTCCGCCCTTCGATGAGCTGATGCAGCTGGTCTCATGAAGGGCATGGGAGTCTCTGAATACTATGAAGCCTGTCCCAAGGAGGCCTAATAAATTCATTTCTGCCCCCCCCCCAACAAAACATTTTTAACAAAATGTGTTCCAGTTGATGCCATGGTGGTGGTGGCAGCTACCAAAAAGGAAATGTCTGAGACTTCCTCATCTATCCATCCTCCTATCAGAGACTCCAGGATTATAGATAGATATGGAAAGTGCATGTTTAGCTCAGCGACCTTTGCTCTCCCTTCGCTGAACTATTTAACCCATTTTACTAGGTTGCAAGAGATCTCCTTAAGGAGTTAGGAGATGCTCTTCAGGGTACAGTAGCTTCCGATAAAGTTGCCGCCCAGCTTGCTACCCTCAATTCTATTATCCATACATCTCATATCTTATGCAGCTGATGGAACGAGTAGGGCAGCGGTTACAGGTATTTCTCTTAGGAGACATTCCTGGATGCACTTGTGTTCCTTCGTGGAGCCCTTCAAGTCATCCTTTGATGGCTCTTCCCTTTTCGGGCCTAAAGTGAAGGAAACCTTAACCAGGTGTGAACAGGACGGAAAGACTCTGCCGTTGGGGTCCGTTTTTCCACCCCTACCCAAACCCTACCCTAAAGGTCAAAGGGGAGGAAAAATGTGGTTCCGAAAAGCCCAAGGAGCCTTTCAGGACACAAGTGGTGACCCCCCCCCCTCCAGGGGCAGAGGAGGGGGCAATAATGGAAGATGCCACTCTCGCTGCAGAGGGGGTCCACAACACCAGGGCGACAGAGATCACTTCTCTGGGAATCCCTACCAGCACTCCTGAGAGGAGGCCTGACTGTCCTACTCTGTAGGCAGTCGGGGGTCGCTTATCTTTGTACCCAGACGCCTGGATCAAAATAACAAAAGACAGCTTGGTACAAAGTATAATTTCCAGAGGACGTTCCACCCAGTTACAGGGAACAGGCAATGATAGAGGTCCAAACGTTGCTAAGAAAGAGTCATCCAACCAGTCCCAGTAGATCAGACAGGATCTGTAACTTACTCAAGATTCTTTTTGGTTCCAAAGAAGACTGGGGACTGGAGACCCATATTGGACTTCAGCAGACTGAACCAATACGTAAAGAAAGAGAAGTTTTTGGATGGTCATGCTTCAGTCTATACTTCCCTTCTTAGGGAAAGACAATTGGATGTGCTCGATAGATCTCAAGGATGCATACTAGGATGCATACTATCACGTAAAAATGGCCAGACCATCCAGGGATCACCTGCGCTTCTGGCTAGGAGCCAATCATTACCAGTTTCGAGCCCTGCCCTTTGGTCTCACTACAGCCCCCAGAGTGTTCAAATGCATGGCAGTGGTCACGGCTCACCTGAGGGATGTTAGGATTCCAGGTGTTTCCGTACCTAGATGATTGGCTTCTTACTGCCACCACCAGGCATCAACTCATTCAGGCCAGGGAGTCCACTCTGTCACTTTGCAATCATCTGGGCATTACAATCAACTCAGAAAAATCTGCCTTGTCGCCGACGCAGCATATCGTTTTTATTGGGGCAGAGTTGGACACCACCACCACCACACTAAGGCTTCCAGTAGAAAGAGTCTTTCTTCTTCGTCAACATGTCAGCATTCTAATATCAAAAGACAGAGCACTAGCACCAGCATCAGAAGTTCTGAAATTATTAGGCATGATGACAGCAACAATTCTAGCCATACCACTAGCTCGTATGCACATGCGGATACTACAATGGCTGTTGTTCACTCAATGGTTGTACCAAGAGCTCCCTATGATTTACACTATAATGATCACAATTTCTTGCAAAAAGGACCTTCAGTGGTGGTTGACCTCACTTCATGTCATGATAGGCCGCCCATTTGTGCTACCACCTCCAGCGACCACAGTGACCACGGACACTTCCCTGATAGGGTGGGGACATTTTGGGGAAAGACTGCCTAAGGCACATGGACCGATCAAGAGACACATCTGCATATTGGTGTCCTGGAGATGAGAGCAGTACTTTTGACGTTGCAGAACTTTCAGGACTCTCTTCCTCTGGGTACAATTGCGATTCAGACAGACATGTCGGTGGTCTGGTATTTGAACAAACAAGGAGGAACCAGATCTTACCCCCCTTTGTCACAAGGCTTTCAGAGTTTGGCAGTGGGCTGTTTCCACCCAGCACTTTCTGTTGGCAACGCAGATCTCGGGGAAATCCATTGTGATAGCAGACAAACTGAGCAAGGCAGTCTTGTTGCCCCACGAGTGGTCCCTCAAGAAATAAATAGTGGACAGGATATTCCGCAGGTGGAGCCAGCCTTGCTGCAACCTTTCCGCTAGTCACATGAACACGAAATGCAGAAACTACTTTGCCCTGATTCCCCCTCTGGGAGAAGCCCCCAAGGGACGCACTCATACACGATTGGCCTCCTTCGGGTCTCCTCTATACATTTCCACCAATCCTGTTGATACCCTTGGTTCAACAGAAATCAAAAGCCCTCGGAAGGACCATCATTCTAATAGTCCCTCATTGGCCTCATCAGATTTGGTTCCCCTTCCTTCGACTTCATCTTTTGGAGGATCCTTGGATTCTGGACACAGTTCCAGACCTTCTGATGCACCCATCGGGGGATCTTTATCCCTCTCTGCAGTCCCTAAAGCTGACAGCTTGGCTGCTTCAGTTCACATCATAGCCAGGTTCCATAACCTCTCCAATGAGACAAAACAGATTCTTTTGTCTTCTCATAAATCTTCTACTAGGAAGTTATATCTTAGCAAACGGAAAAAAATTTCTATATGGGCCTCTAAAAATAATATTGATCCTTACCAAGCCCCTATGGCCTCCATCTTAGAGTTCTTGACTATGATTTTTAACAAAGGAGCTGCAGCAGCAACAGTTTGGGTTCAGTTGGCTGCTATTTCTAATTTTCATCTTGGATTTGAAGGATTGAACATCTTGTCTCACAAGTTATCCAAAGTCTTTCTCAAAGGGACTTTTCATATTAGACCACCTGTGAAATCTCCCTATTCTCCATGGAATCTAAATGTTATGCTTTCCTGCATAATTCTTCCCCCATTTGAACCAGCTTCATCTTGTGATCTCAAATTTTTGTCTTGGAAGACCATCTTTCTGTTGGCTATTACTTCTGCCCGCAGAGTGTCAGAGATTCTGGCTTTATCCATCAAGCCTCCCTATTTGGTATTCCATGCTGACAAAGTCTCACTTAGAACAAATCTCTCATTCTTGCCCAGAGTTTGCACTGAAACCAATTTCAATCATGTTATTGATTTGCCAGTCCTCTTCCCCAACCATTCTAACAATTTAGAGTATATGCTGCATAAACTTGATGTTCACAGACAGCTCAGATTGTATTTGGATAGAACAAAAGATTTCAGAAAAATCAGATCAGCTTTTTGTTTCATTTTTAGACTCCAGGAAGGGGAGACCAGTGGCTAAAACAGCTCTGTCTAAATGGTTATCTGATTGTACCACCTTTGCCTATTCAGCTGCCAGTATACCTTTGCAACATAAGATTAAAGTTCACTCAACCAGAGGAGTTTCTACATCATCTGCCTTTTCTACCAGACTTCTCATTGATAACATTTGTGCAGCAGCCACTTGGACAAAACCTCATACCTCTATCACTCATTACAAAGTTGACAAGGCCTCCAGGGACCTTGGAGGGGCCTCCTTTGGATCCACGGTCCTGAGAAGTATACTCCCATGAGCCACCTGAGATTGGGGTGCTACCCATCAGTAAAGAATGAACTGCGAGATTGAACAACTTCACATAAAGAAGTTCTGTACTTAACATAATGTTCCATGTGAGTTATTCATCTCACCTTCATTCTTACGTCCCTCCTGGGTTGATAGATGACCGAGATGCTGGATCCATCTTGGTTACTCAATCCTTCTATACCTTTCTGTTGGAGTGAAAGAATGACATATGGTATTGTTATACGCAGCAAACAAGATTGGAGGTAATTCCAGGTGCATCATGGGATATGGACTTGGCCTCGAACTATTTGAAGATCTCGAGCTTTGCAATTGGCCGTATTGGAGCCGAGGGATTGGCTCCGAACTATCAGTAAAGAATGAAGGTGAAATGAACAACTCGCATGGAACGTTATGGTAAGTACATAACTTTTTTTTATCCTGCATCTACCAATCCCCATGGGTGCCGGTTAACAGAGTTTACTGTATATCCCTAATTGCAGTCATCCCTATTGGCAGAATCTCCCTTCTCCATTCCTTTATTAGCTTAGTTGTTAGAATACTTTTTGTTTCTTTATAGATATATTCTGTATCATAATTGTTATTCTCCTTAAAAGGCTGCATTCAAAATCCCAGTCTCTCCTTGTTTCTTGAGCTTCCCCCGTGTTTCAAAATCACCCTTTTCCACTTGAATTATAGTTTTTTGCTTTTGCTATGTGTAGGAGCCTTAACTGTGTAGCTCTGAAATAACCCTTCAAATTGGGTAATCCCAATCCGCCCTGTTCCCACTTGACTGTTGCCATTTTCCCCTCCCAGATACAGTCATTTAGCTGTCTATTAATTGTTATCCACAACTTCTCCTCTGGTTGATAAAAATATGCCTGACCTGAGTATAAGACTAAAGGGACTAAAACATTTTCACTGCTTGTATCTTGCTATCCATATAAGAATGCTTCCATTTTCTCATCTTTTGTTTATCTTTTGTTTAGTGTCTTCCCATATATCCTTAGCTGCCACACCAGAATCATTTTTAATCCATACCCCTAAATACTTTATCATGTCCCCATAAATACGGATGTTGCTGAGCCAATTTCATGTGTGCATACATAATTTACCATTATTGCCTTTGTTTTAGCTTCATTAATTTTGCATCCCAAAAAGATCTGAAACTCTCAAAATGTTCCACAACACTGTAATGTCTCTGTCTGGTTTTGACAGATAAAAAATATATTTGCAAACAGAGCCATCTTTTCTTGACTACCATACCAATTATATCCTTGATTTTCTGAGTCCCTTATTTTTATTGCCAGTAGTTCTAAATGTAATGCAAATAATAAAGGGGAAAGAGTACATCCCTGCCTGGTTTCTCTGCTCAAGCAGAAATGATCAGAGAGGACCCCACCAACTTTAATTTTCACCTCTGATCCCTCATATATTGTCCTAATCAGTCTTCTAATTTTTTCAAGAAATGCAAATGCTTCCTTTGCCCTGCTCATGAAGTCCCTGCTTACTCTGTCAAATGCTTTCTGTCCATCAAGGCCCACCAACAGCAATGGTATTTTCTTGCATTCTGCTTCCCTCTGGATCATCAGTGTTGTGTTAATGTTGTCAAATGTTTGCCTCCCCTACACAAAACCACATTGATCCTTATCTATCAATTTTGGCATTAGTCATAAACACTTGATAATCATAGAACAAACACCAAGATGCAATGACATAGCAGAAAATCATAACAGTTTATTATAAAAATGTAAGCACTTTTGCGTAAAACGCCTCTGCTTCTTCAGACATAATCTCTATAACAATAAACTTAACATGTTTTACTTTAAAACAACTTATGGCAAACCAATTTCAATAAACGATCAAATCATTTCCTGTCATGGAAACCATCTACAGCATTAAAGCACTGATGCAAAAAACACTTCTAGTAAAAAATGTCAAAAACTCCTATATCTCTAAAATGTATGTAAATTAAATATCACATGCCTGCAATCTGTAAGTATAACATCATAAAAACAAAACGGCAACATATTTTAACTCCATATCTGTTCTCATTATTCTCACAGAAGGACACCTTGCGCATAGTTATGCAAAAAACTGTTAACCTTCCAGATCTTTATCAGTTTTCCCCTCCTAACTTTCAAACTACATCACAATTTCTATCTCATCTCCTCCTAACCGTTAAAAATTGAGCCTTGTCTACCTCTAAACTTGGCATATTTAATTCTTTCATAAACATTTCCATTTGTATCTTTTCTTGATTTCCATATTTCTCTGCTTTATACAGATTTACATAAAATTTCCAAAATATTTCTAATACCTCTACAGGATCTCTTGTTACCTTTATTGTTAAAGGCTCCCTAAGCTTGGTGGAAGCCCCTATACTTTCTTTTTCCTGAGTCATTGTGCTAAAAGATTTGTGCTGTACTGTTATCGAAAAACAGTTGCAGCAATCTTTCTAAAGTTGTGCATGTTATCGAGGCAATACCTTATTTTCTGCTTAGCATTCTACAGTTGATCCTGTTCTTGTTTTATGTGATTCCTCTGCAATACTTTAACATTTGTCAGTCTCTCTAAATAATTCTTGTTGCTTCTTAACCATAGCTCCATTTCTTTTATTTCCAGCCTATTTTTTAAACTCCACCTTAATTTTATCCCACTCCCTAGCTATATTTTCAGAAGAAATTTCTATCCTCTCTAGTAGCTCCTGAATCATCTCCACTACCCATTCCTTAAATTCCTCTCTTTTATCAGTGTCTCATTTTTATTTCATTACCCTGTTTTATTTTAGTCATTATTGGCACATGATCTGAAATAGTCATTCTGTGCTTATCAAGACCTTCAGTTTAATGCACATGTTTCTCTGAAATGTAAATTCTGTCTAGCCTAGTCCATTTTTTATATCTTGAGGAATAATATGTAAATTCACTCGAGACTCGTATTACTGAATTCTCATCTTCCATTTCAAATATTTTCATAAATTTCTTCAAAAAATTACCCTGCTTTGTTATACTTTCCCTTCTGTGCCCCTGACACAGCTTCACTGTTGTGAATCACATTCCAGTCCCCACCTATAAGTAATATTCCTTGCTGAAAACTGATTATTTCTCCCAGAATTTTCTTAAGGTCCATTATTGCAGTTTTATCTGTAATATAAATACATGCCAGTGTAATGCTCCTCTCTTGCCAGTAGCTCCTTAGCACTAGACATCCGCTATTATCTTTTTTTATCCTCTTCTGTCACTACTGGATCTCCTCTTACAATTAATATAAGTACGTCTCTTTTCCTTTGTCCCAGGTATTTTGCTGAATAATCATCCTCAAAACCTTTCTTTTTCAAAATCACATGTTCAGTTCTTTTAAGTGTGTCTCTTATAACATGGCTATTTGCACTCTACATTTTTAATATAGTTCATTACTTTTTCTTTTTTGTATTTATATGTGAGACTGTTGACATTTAAAGACATTACAGAAGGCATCATTGCATTAAAAAGTTTTTGTTAAGTCTTGTTCCAGCTTTTGTGTTACATGTATACACTGTTTGACAGGTTGAACTTTTATACAGTTTTTTCTTGTCATATCTGTTTTGTTTTATTGAAAGCCCTCAAACAAAACAAAAAACACCCCAGACCCCCCTAAAACCTATTAACTTAATACTAACTCACAAAACTATATACATCCTCAAATACTGAAGTTTTACCCTTCTAGTAGGAACAAAAGTCCCAAATTGGCAGCCACACTCACACTTGAGTTAACCTAAAAGAAAGGTTAAACATGTTAAGATGCATTGTGCAGCCTGTGTTTCTTCTAAGTGCTAATTTGATTTTGTATTTTCTTTATAGCTCTCCCAGCTGGGAAAACCCCTGACTGCTTTCAGAGAACATTATCTCCCTGCCAGTGTCTGTTCTCAGTTTTGTTTTTTCTTCAGCCAGTCACTCTCCACCAGACTGTACCAAGTTTCTCTTTATCAGATTGTCTCCATGGAGACACAAGAACCAGGCAGCCAGTTTCTCTCTATCACATTGTTTCCATGGAAACATGAAGACCAGCTGCAGAATTGCTATCTAGTGTAGATGTGTTTGCTAGAAAAAAGCCTCATAATATACAATATTCTTTTTTGTTTACTTGCTTACTCTTAAAAGTTGTTACTAAATCAGTCTAAGGTCCTTAATCCAGTCATTTCCCCATGCAAGAATGAGAAGAAGCATGTTAATGTTTCTTTTGTCATCAGGCTTTTTTTCATTACATTGCCTACATTTCTTAAACCTGATCAAGAAGAAAGCGAGAAGGGAGAAAGAAAAGAAAAGGAACAGCAGCACCTGCGTACAGTCACCATTACATTTAAAAATAACTGAGAAAACTTTACTTTATAGCATACAAAGAAAATGATACACCACAAAAATAGTGCAAGTAAGAAGAAAAGATTCACTTAGTTAACATTCTCCATCCTCTTCTACTCCCCAAAACATTTTTTGAACATTAATGACATGAAGTAGGGATTATGCTTTAGATTCCCCCACAAGTCCAACAGATTCTGAAAAAGTCCAGTATTTCCAGATTTTCTTGTTCTGTCATATTTCACACATATAATTATTGCATTGTAATCCCACATTGTTACTGTTCATCTCAATCATCCTGTCTCTGCTTCATTTCCCATGTACTCCCGATTCTTCTAGTCAACTCTTGTACTCCCTTCCTTCACTCCAATATTTTCCAGTGAAACATTGGAAAAAGTTCCACAAGTACAGTCGCTCAGTGGTCTTTAATACCAGAAGAACAAGTAGCAAATCTGTTTTTCACATCTCACTTTTTGTTGGACAAACTTTTTTGTTTCTTCCTTAGCATGTACTTCATCAAAAAATGATTTTCTCCCTCCAGGGAAGAATCTGAAGGCAGCTAGCTACAGCAATATGAATCTCACACCTGCGTCTCGACATTCCTTGAATAGTGGAATAAATTTGCTGCTCTTCTACATGGTGTACAATGAGTAATCATTCTACACAAACACACTGCAGTCTCCCACTTTTAGAACTTTGTCCTTCTGCCACACTTTTGTTAAAATCAACTCCTTAACTCCTGCTGGTAGGATTGCATCTTTACTATTAAAGGTCTAGGTTACTTTCTCATAGCCGGGTTTGTACTCTTTCAACTAACAACTCCTGCTGTGGAATACCAGTCCAATTGTTTATTTGTGCTTTCATAAAATTAATGCAGTCTGTTCCTTCCAGCTTCTCTAGTATAGCTAGAAATCTCAGGTTTTCCCTACGTGCTCAGTCATCTAATTCTATTATTTTTTGAAACATCTCTTCCTGAGCAGTCTGATATTCAGCCAGACTTTTTTTCATTTTGATCTATGATTTTTTGCAGCTTTATCACCTCATCTGAATATATGTTCAAAGCTTCTTCCATTTTTGCAGCCTTTTTTTCTCTCGTGTTTATGTACTCCAGTGTTTCATTTATTATAACCAGGTCTGTGTTCAGTTGTCTTATATCTTCCTGTATGTGGTATTCATCTGAAGGCTCACTTTGCTTTTTGCTTAACAGCCACTGTTTCTTCACTTTTTGTAGATGATTTTTTCCAGGTCCTCTATATTTCTTTTTTCCTGGCATCTAGACACCAGATGTACTAGGCAGTTACTGAAATGTACCCATAAACAGAAGTCTACTGGCCTTCTCTGCTGAGTTTCTGTTTTCACACTGGGAGAGCTAGAACTAAGCTGTTACTCAGTATGCAGCCACCATGAAAGACTCAACTGGCCACTTTATCTATTTCAAACACTTCAGTGAGATTAATCTCTCACACAGCTGAAGGAAACGCACAAGCAACTGGTTCAGGCATTGCAATAAGGAGTCGCACCTGGATGTGGCTTTGCCCTTTGTTAATACCCCTTTTGATGGCACTTCCTTGTTTGGGCCATCAGTGAAAGAGATGCTTCCCTGAGCAAACAAGAAGAAAAGACCCTGTCTGCCATGGGGATCAAGTTTTCTACACCTGAATGAACCTTTTCTAGGAACCAGAGAGGTGGTAAGAAAATGTGGTTCCCTAAATCTCAGGGATATTTCCAGGATTTGCATGGAGAAAATTCCTGAAGAGGCAGAGGGGGAAATGTTAATGGCAGACGTTGACCTGGAGGCAGAGGAGGTTCGCAGAACCAGGTCTTTAGGGATTCTTCATCTGACAGGCCCTGGCAGCGCTCCTGAAGTGCTGTCCAACTGGCTAACTCTGGAGGCAGTTGGGGGTCATATCTCTTTGCACCTAGATGCCTGGACTAACATTACAAAAGCTTTATAGGTGCCAAGAATAATGTCCAGAAGTTACTACATACCATTTTCCATTCATCCACATTGTCAAAGGAAGAAACTTCCCAATGTTCCACCCAGTCAGAGGAAGGCTGCAGCACAAGAAATACAAAAGCTGGTAGAAAAAGCCATCCAGAAGGTCCTACCTGACCAGATAGGATTCAGAACTTATTCCTGCTTCTATTTGGTGCCAAAGAAAACAGGGGACCTCAGACCCATTTTGGATGTATGTAAACTGAACCATTATGTAAAGAAAGTGAAGTCCTGAATGTTCATGGTACAGTCCATCTTGCTATTTCTGCACAAGGATGATTGGATGTTCTCTGTAGATCTTCCGGACGAGTGCTGTATATCAAAGTATGCAGATGATCCAGAAGACATCTCCACTTTCAGGTGGGGGGCAGTCATTACCAATTCAGAGCTCTGCCCTTTGGACTCACCACAGCCCCAGGGTGTTTACTATATGCATGGCAGTAGTTGCAGCTCACTTGAGACTGAAGGGATTCCAGGTGTTTCCATATCTGGAGGACTAGCTCCTCACCATCCCCCTCCAAGCATCAACTACAACATCCCATGGACTATTTGCTCCAGATTTGTTACTCTTTTGGCATTACAGTAAATCTTGCCAAATCAAAACTGAGACCAGTTCAGAGCTTGGAGTTCATAGGGACAGTATTGGACACAAAAACACAGATAGCATCTTTCCATCTCCACCAAGTTACTTCCATCAAAAATCTGGTTCAAAGTATCCTTTCTCATCCATCTCCTTCAGCAAGGTTACTATACTGCAAGCATTTGAATCCGTGTCAGCTGCCATAGTACTATTCCCTCTTGCATGATTCTTTATGCAGGTCCTCCATTGCACTCTAGCTGTACAGTGGCCAATTCTTTTCCTCCATTGCACTGTAGCTGTACAGTGGTCCATTCTTTATCAACTCCTGTCCTTTCAGGTAAGACTCACCCTGATTTCCAGATAACACATTAGCTGGTGGATACAATCTGACTCTCTTTCTGGGCAGACCCTTTGTAATACCAAACACAGTAGTCACAGTGACCACAAATGCTTCTTATCGGGGGGGGGGGCATATCTTGGGAAGAATTGACCAAGGCATCTCATCCCCCCAAGAGACCAACTTGCATATTAATGTCTTAGAGATGAGCTCAGTCTGTTTAGCATTGCAGGCATTTCGATGTGCTCTTCCCTTGAGGACTATTGCAGTTCAAACCAACCACATGTCTGTAGTCTGGTACATCAGCAAATAAAGAGGAACACAATCTTATTCCCTTTGCAGAGAGGCCATGAAGGTTTGGGAATGGATGATCTCATCAGACTGCTTTCTAATGGTGATGCACATTCAGGGCAAAACCAGCGTGCTTATGGACAAACTAAGCAGAACCATTTTGATACCTCACAAATGGTCTCTCAATCAGTCTGAAGCGAATATGATGTTCAAACATTGGGGCCAACCTTGCTGTGACCTATTTGCTACCCCCTCTCAACAACAAGTGCAGCAAATGTTTTGCTCTGATCTCCCCTCAGGGGCAGTCACTAAAAGATGCTCTTCTTCACACTTGGCCCTCAGGTCTCCTTTAAGCTTATCCCCTCTTATCCCAATTCCCAGATTTTTGCAGAAAGCATGTAGACTGAAGAGCTCAGTAATCTTCTTGGCCTCGGCAAGTATAGTTCCCCTTTCTGTGGTCTCATCTTCGTTATCCTCCATGGATACTGGAGCCTACTCAGGATCTCTTCTCTAACCTGTTGGAGATTCAACACCCCAACATTCAGGCCCTCAAACTAACCACATGGTTTCTCCATGTCCAGTAATACTTGCAGTCCAGGCTCTCTTCCCATTTGGGACATTATTTTGGCTTCTCAAAAGGCCTCTACCAAAACAGTTTATGAAAGTAAATGTAAAAGGGTCTCTATTTGGGCATCAGATAAACACATTGATCCTTTTTCTGTATCAGTTTCAGACATTCTTCATTTCTTGACGACTCTCTTCAAAGAGGGGGGATAGTTTCTCTACAATTAAACTTCAGCTGGCAGGAATTTCAGATTTCCACACTGTACAAGTCCCTTCCCTTGGCGTCTTCTAGATTGTAAAAGGCCTTTATGAAACCCAGTTTTCTTCTGAGACCTCGGATAAAGGATCCCTTACCACCTTGGGATCTTACTGTGGTACTTGAAGGTTTAACACAAAAAACATACGTAATAGTAGAAATAAAACAAAAGTACCAAGTGTAAAGGCTCAGGAATAAAAAACTTTAATATAAAATGTAAAGATATGAGTAAGCGGTTTCGTGATGTCTAGGTCTAGGATTGGCACCAGTGGAACTTTGGTCCTGCTTTATTGCTGTTTATCTTTAACACAAAAAAACGTTTGAACCATCAGATAAATCCGATCTAAAATTTCTGTCATGGAAGATGGTTTTCTTGGTAGCTGTTACTTCAGCTAAAAAAATATCTGAAATGCAGGCTTTTTCGGAAAGACCCCTTACATTGTTTTTCATAAAGATGGGGTTTCTTTGTGGACTACCCTTCTTCTTTACTTAAAGTAACTTCTGAAAACATCATCCCGTCTGTTCACTTGCCAGTGTTTTGTCCCAATTTTCCAGTAAAGGAAATCACGTTACACCTCCTTGATGTGCACAGACAACTACATTTTAACATTTACAGAAGAAAACCCTTTAGAAAGTCAGACTAGTTTTTCTATCCTTTTTTCCAAATCTCATAGGCCAACCAGTTTTCAAAGTTAAGCTAAATGGATTACAGACTGTATTTCATGGATTTACTCTAAGAAGGCTATAACATTACCAAAACCTCCCTGAGCTCATTCAACTAGATTCATGGCTGCTTCATCTGCTTTTTGGTCAAAAAGGTCTATTGATGACATTTGTGCAGCAGCTACATGGTCCAAGACTTGTACCTTTGTTTCACATTACAAGTTGGACATCATTTCTAGAAACAGAGCTTTGGCATGGCAGTACTCCAGAATATTCTTCCATGAGGGCCATCCAAGGTCAATGTTGGGGACTCTGTCCTATAAGTGCGGAAGAATGAAAAGGACAACATCAGATTTAGAAGTTATGTACTCACCATAACTAGGCATTTGTGTTGTCTATTTTTATTCTTCCTCAACTCCCCTCCCATCCATCCCCCATCCTTTAGCCTTCTGGAAGGACCTATTGGACAGTGTTTTGGAACAGACTATTCCAAGTTTGAGCTCTGTCTATCCTAAGCTATATCTGCTTCTCTTCATCTATTGGGAAATCGAGCAGCAAAGTTGATCTGAAGCAACAGGGATGGAGTGGGCCATTATTGGTAAAGGTAGAAGCTTGAGAGTTGGATCCAAAGTCTGAAGTAGGTGGCCGAGTCTGATCTGAAGACTGGATCGTTAACCTATAAGTGAGGAAGAATGAAAATGGGCAACATAGATGCCTAGTTTTGGTGAGTACATAACTTATAATTTGTTGTTTGTATGGGTACTTCCAATAAGCTAAATACTCTCTTAAGCTTACACAGATTTGCATATGGCCAGCACACACCATAGTACCTCCATCTTTGTAACACAATCCTTACCTTTAATATTTTCCCTTTAACTAGAGGAATATTACTGTTAATAACTATTCTATGACATCACAATGTCCATCTTGACAAAATTTTAGAGAATTAAGGAGCTGTTATTGAGCTTATTTCCTGTGGTCCAATGGTGCAAGGTTTGATTCCTTCAGTCTTCATTGCCTAATGGTGTGACTCTGAGCAAGTCACTTAACTAGACACCGCTCCAAGACTGAGTCTGAAAAAACCCATGGAGATCAGTGCTGTACCCCAGAAAACAGATAAATAAACAGGTCCATTTTTAAATAATCCTGTTGTTATATTAAGGGAAACCTGTTAAAAATAATGGATTCATTTAGATCTTCATTGTTACTACCAGCTTGATCTCATCATAACATTTGTGCACAGTTTTTTACATGCCTTCCTATTCCAAGTAAACCACTGCCCAGCTTTTTGCCTTCTGGCAGCTTTATACTAAAATAATCCATTATCTCTGTATTTGCTCTCATCAGTACATATCTAAGCTGGTGTAAGCAAACCTTCTCTTGTTTTTGATATCAGTTTGTATAGAATTAACTGAAATCTACTTCATCACCAGCTGCTTTCCTTATCTTAAAAAGAACTAATATTTATTTTCATTTGCTTACCTGGATAGTCTTTCATGGCCATACATGACTCCTTTTCAGAAGAGGCCTGGGGAGAAAAGCTCCTAAAAGAAAAAAAAAAACAAACAATAGTAACATAATTAAACAAAATACAATAAAATGATTGAAGTTGTAAAATAAGAAATTTATAAAGGGAAATGCAATATTTTAGTAAACATACATGGTAACAATTGACTTAAGAATAAGACTGAAAAGTGAAACTTGATAGAAAGCAGATGGGTATAAGACTGAACAGTGGAGAGTAAAAAATCTTGAATTGGTGGGAGTAGAGAAGAGAAGAGAAGAAAAAAATGAGATAGGGAGCCAGAAGTAAAATAAAAAGGGTGCAGACAGAAAAGGAGATAAGTCTAGAGTATGGTGAAAGGATTAACAGGGTTGAGGAGAGAGAAGTAGGAATATTGAGATGAAACGGAGGAGGTTAAACTAGTTAGGACAGTATCAAATCAATAATAAAGGCATAAGGGTAAAGAAAGAAGGAGTATAAAATGAATATAGATTGAAAAGTAAAGGACTAATAAAGTGGTTAAAAAGGATGGAGTGTTGAGAAGGATGCAGTAGAAGTTATAAGGCGAGAGATGTATATCATCCAGGAAGAAAGCACAGGGGCAGAGCCAAGAGTTATGTAGATATCTGCCTAGACACCGTTAACTATTCTTTGTGATTCTTTACTCTTCCCTGGATATTTATCTATGTACCTACTTACTGTACCATTTCTTAGACCCACTCTCTGTGTTCTGATAATCCTTCCATCACTCTCTAACTAATATCCTCTACTCTCTCACAGTTTGTCTCCATTTTTTCCTAGAGCTGTACTATTCACTTTCTTCTTGCACTCTATTTTTTCTCTTTTGCAGTTTGCTCGGGCCATCTACAAGCCTCGGGATCATGCCCCCCCCCCACACACACACACACACACACACACACCTTCGGTTTTGTAAGAAAGTTTCAGCAAAAGCTCAAATCAGCCCTGGGAAATCTCAGCTTTTATACACAAACCTTCTTTTGCAATTAATCATTAGGTGAATGTCACTGAATTGTTTTTAACAGTTTTCTCTTACTTTTTGACCATCATTGTGAGGTGAGCACAGCTGCATTGCGCTCCATTCAGCTTCCAACTTGGAGAGATTTAATCAAGTCAGCTACTAGGTAGCAACATACTCTACTAATTGTATAAGATCTTTATTCCCTCTGTATGCAAACAGTTGAGCTCCAGAGTCTAAGATTAAAATGATTCTGCAACAAAACTTTAGTTAATTCCCAATTCCCTTAGCTCTAATCATCCTTAAAGAGCTTGCTAACAACATTTGATTTCTGTAAGATTTAAAGCTCAAACATAGTGTATTTTTAATGTAACTTCACTCCTTGCCTCGTGGTTTCAGGCCTGGACACAGCACCACCACCCCTCAACTCTCCTTCCTTGAAACTGTCATTTCCACACTTGACTCCGGCAGTATTGTATCTACCCTCCTACTCGATTTATCCAAGGCCTTCAATACAATTTCACACCACCTCCTCTTGTCTAAACTCTTGTCTTAACTTATCCACCTCCTCTGTCAACTGGTTCTCCAGTTACCTCTCCAATAGGCAGCAATCGGTCAAGTGGAAAAACTGTACTTCCCCTTTCCATAACACCCTCACAGGAGTACCACTGGGATCCATATTAGGCCCTCTACTATTTAATACATTTATAAATGACTTCCACCTAATGCCAAGCTCATCCAAAATGCAGACGACTGTATGATAATCTGCTCTTCTGAAACCCTTCCCATACTACCATACCTAACCCAAGAAGCCTTCCTATCAACCAAGAACTGGATGTTAAACAATCATCTAGCACTAAATTCTTCCAAATCCAAAATTATGATATTCACCTCCTCAAAGTATACTAAAATTGACAAGAACTTTCACACTAGCTAAAACAGGACCCCTGTAGAATTTGTATCCCATGCAAAGCTACTAGGTGTCACTATCAATGAACAGCTTAAAATTGAAATACATCTCCAAACAAATATAAAGAAAACGCACCAAAAACTAGGCTTACTCTACCATCACAACCGCGTTCTTACTCCCTCAACCAAACATGTCCTTTCTACTACCTACCTCATACTCTCCCTCCTGTATGGTGCCCCACTCCTTACTAATTTCCAATCCGGTCTAAAGACTAAACTAGCTTTCTGCTATAACAAAATTTCAAAGTTTGACACTGATGCCAAATCATCCAGTCATCACTGTAATGCCCTTCTCAAACTAAATTGGCTTGAATTACCCTATCATCTCTCCTTCATCTAACTTTCTTATGCACATAAACTCATCTTTAAACGCTTTCTCTGCCCTTCCCTTGACTCTTCCCTTCAGTTGCATCAACCTCATAGACTACTATGGTCAAACAATCAAAACCTACTTGAAGTACACAAACCTGCTACAACTCCAGGCAAATTCCTTTTTTCCTTTTCTCTATCCCGACTCTGGAATTCCGTTCCTCCACAAATTCGTACCACCAACAACCACTCCACCTTCAAAACCTTGCTCCATTCCCACCACTAATCCCTCTGGGAATGCTCCTGTTCCCACCCATCCTGACTCTCCTCTACTTAACCATATCGTACCTATCTCTCTTCTCTAATTTCTCATAACTCTGATCCCTCTCCTGTACTTCCCCACATGCTACCTACCTCTCTTTTTTCAATTTTCGCAACTCTGATCTTCACTGTCTAGTTTCCTACCTAATTTTCCACCTACATCTATGCTTCTTACTTCTTCCTTCTATACCTATATCTTCACTCTACCTATTAGTCGTTAATTTCCCTCTTTTTGGTTTCTTGTTTCTTTTGTAATCTGACATGAGAAGTTCACTTGTGTAGACTATGTAAATATATATACATATAGATAGTACTTTTGATTTCCCTATAAAAGCATTTTATACTATTATTTCTTTTGTTAGTACATCTCTTATTTCACTGTATACTACAAATTTTACAAATGTTGTATACTTTGTAACATTTTGTTGGTGTTTGTCTAATCACTGTATCACTTGTTTAACCTTGTTGGAGATTTTCTCCCCAGGACTCCATTGAGAACAGGTTCCTTCGACCCAATAGACATTCCTGGTAAACAAACTGTAAAAAAATAAATAAGTAAATACATATTCCTTTAAAGTTCAAGTGAATTATTGAATGGAAGTTGTTTGACAGATGCTGGTGAGGGGAGTTCCAAATCTGTGCTATGTAAGTTGAGTATAGGGATTCCTCAAAGGAAATTGGTGATATTGTGACAGTGACAAGATTTTGCGTCCCTAGAATGGAGTATATATTCTCTTTTTATCATTTATTCCCTTTTTTAAAAAAAAGGTTTTCTTTTCTGTCTTAGAATATTGTTAACAATGGCAGATAAACCAACCGGTTTTAAAAAGTGTATGAAATGTGAGCATAAGCTGCCAGTTTCCGATACCCACACACTTTGTGTCTACTATTTGGATCCCCTCCATTTACAAGAGTATTGTTTGATGTGTCATGGTTTTAATCCTTTGTGCATTAGTGGAATGCAAAAACAAGCTATTCCTAAAAGGTCTTCTTCCTTCTTCTTTACGGGAAGCTATATCGGAGGGGTCTTCCTCTAAATTGAAAACTAAAATTAAAAAAATCCTCTCTTTTAAGCCAGCTTCCTCCTCATTAGCTTCAAACTCCTCGAGGAAGAAGTCTCATAAGGACCCGGTCTCAACCCCGGATCCGAAAAAGGCAAACGTTCAAGCTCCTGCTAAGGAAAAATGATCTGATCTGACACCTCCTCAGTCTGATCCAATGAAGTTGAAGCATCAGCATCTGACTTTGTCAGATCTGATGCTATCCGAATCTGACCTTCAGACTAACAAATTTCTACCCAGAACAAGGTACTCTCCATCACAAGATCCGGTTCCTGACAGGGTACCTTTTCCGTTCTTAAACCCAGGTCTCCATCCATACACTCCACTCGCTCTTCCAGAAGCCTTACAGAAGAATATGTGGAGAGACTGGTGAAGAAGATTCTCTTGGCGCAGAGCCAGATTTATGTTCTTCGGCTCCTACTCCCTCTGGGTCAGGAGATCTACAAATCTACTATTCCCCCATTACAAATTCCTCCTCTGACTCCTGTAGTTTTTGGATGCGAGTCATCTTTATCCGTTTGATTCAGATCGGAGGATAACTTTATCCTCTGATCCAAGATCATCTCAGTGGGTTCTGGTCCCAATGGATCTGGAGATTGCCTGCAGCCATAGTCTACTTGTCTGATCAGAGGTGTTGCATTCGACTCTGAAGCTTTCTGAGCCATCTCTGCACCTCGGAGCCTTGGCAATGGATAGGGTGATACCGGCTTCCACCTCAGGGGTTTTGTCCTCAGAGCAGGGAAGGCCTACAATTCAGAAGCTTGTCTTCTCTGATCCGAGAACCTCTCTCTCTCTCTCCAAGCCACTGTGCCTTTGAGGGTGTGAAGAGAGTATTTTCTGCCTCAACAGTTCTGATAGATGCATCTCCCCTCAGATCCTAAGTCCTCTGCCATGATGGCTCAGTGCTTCTCACCATCTCCTTCCCCAGGGACAGCCAGTACCAAAACTCCAGGCTCCTGCCCAACAAATTGTAGTCTTCTCTTCTGATACCTTCCCAGAGCACCCCACTGAGGAGGTCTCTAAGAGGAAACACTTAGACTCCCCGGAGGAGTCCATCACTGAGGACACAGATTTTGATGAAGGCAAAGGGTCCCCATGATTGCCTCCTGAAGATGTCTCATTTGGAGACATCCTATAAATCTTTAAGCAGAGAGGTGGTTGGATGTCCACCAGTCCTGTGTCTTGGGATCTGTTTCATGGAGGCTTTTGGTACTGGACCCTCCACCTACATGGTGACTCCACCTGCCGATGAGCTCATTGATTTGATCTCACTGTGGGTATGGAAGGACCCTCTACCGACTTGGTCACTCCACCTGCTGATGAGCTCATTGAAGTGATCTCACTGCAGGCATGGAATGACCCTGCTACCATAGACCCATTCCTTGCAGACCAGATAGGATCATGGCACCATCTGCAGATAGACAGTTTTGGGGGGGAAGGGAGTTCTTGTTAATGCCATGATCATTGAGGTGACCATCAAGAAGGAACTAGCTGAGGAAAGTTCCTCTGTCTAACCCCCCCCCCCCCCAACAGGGAGTCACGGGCAATGGACAGATTTGGGAAGCATGTCTATGCTTCAGCGACCTTTGTCTTGCTGTGTCTGAACTATTTGGCACGCTTTACTAGACTACAGAGGGATTTGATCAAGGAGTTGTCAAATAACCTCTTGGGTGCTGTTTCAGAAGAAATTCAGGCATCTGTCACTTCTCAGCTGACAACCCTGCAATCCATATACAATTCATCCATAAGGTTAATCTCGCATGTAGTGAAAGGAACATCAAGGGCAGTGGGCTCAGGCATTTCCATAAAGAGACATGCCTGGATGTACCTCTTTGAGTTTGTGGAGCCCTTCAAGTCTTCTTTCATCAGTGCTACTTTTGATGAAATGTCTTTATTCGGCCCCAAAGTTAGACACTTTGCCCAGGTGTGAAAAAGATGGAAAGACAGTGTCTGCCATGAGCATGCATTTTTTGACTCCTTAAAGAACCTTTTCTAGGAATCAACGAGGTGGTTGAAAAATGTGGTTCAAGAAGTCTGAGTCCTTTTCAATACACACATGGAGGAGGTTCCCCCAGAGGCAGAGGAGGGAACTTTAATAGATGAAGACACCCCAGTGGTAGAGGTGGCCTGTAGAACCAGGGTTTCAGAGAATCATTCTTTAACAAACCCTACCAGTGCTCCTGAAAGGTCACCTGATTGTCCACCTCTGGAGATAGTTGGGGGACAATTATCTCTGCACCAGAGTGCCTGGCTAGATAAAACAAAAGATACTTTGGTGCAGAGGATTATTTCCAGAGGCTGTATTATACATTTTTCCCTTTCTCACCCAATCCTAAGGAAAATCCATGATGTTGCACCCAGTCAGAGGGAAGAAGCAGCAATTCAAATACAAAAACTTGAAACAAAAACTGATGGCATTCTGAAGAAATCTTTGTTATATTCTGACAAAAGCGCTAAATAAAGTTGTGTTTTTGCACACTTTGATTTTAATGTCTTGAGTGCTCATAGCAAGTTTGGTGATTCATGGCTGCCATCAGTTTTTGTTTCAAGTCTTCGTTTGGGTTACTGGTTTGTCAAATACAAAAGCTGCCAGAAAGAGTCATCCTAGACCTCCCACCAAACCAGATAGAATCTGGAACTTATTCAAGGTTCTTTTTGGTGCCAAAGAAAACAGGACTGGAGACCAGTCCTGGATCTCTCCAAACGAAACAAGACAGTTCGAAGAACCAATTTTCAATTGGTTACAGTTCAGTCCATTCTCCCCTTTCTAGGCAAGGATGACTGGATTTGCACTATAGACCTTCAAGATGTGTACTGTCACATAACGATGAGCAGATGGTCCAGAGGGTACTTAAGCTTTCAGCTGGGAGTCGGTCTTTATCTTTATAATTTCAGAGTACTGCCCTTTGGACTCACCATAGCCCCCCCGGGTGTTTACCAAGTGCATGGCAGTAGTAGCAGCTTACCTGAGATGCAAGGATTCCAAATGTTTCCATATCCAGACTACTGTCCCATTACCGCTCTGACCAGGCAGCAACTCGTATGTGCAAGAGACCATGTTCTCCAGACTTGCTGTCTTCTGGGGAATAACCATAAACTATGGCAAATCTCACCTGCAACCAAGTCAGGGTTTAGAGTTTATAAGAGCAGTTCTCAATAAAAATCAGCCATCGTTTCCCTTCCATTACAGAGAGTTCAGACCATAAGATTCCAAGTCAAAAAGATAATCTGCAGCCCCTCAATTTCCACCTTAACTGGTCCTTCAGACTCTGGGATTGATGGCAGCAGCAGTAACGTTAGTACCACTTGCCAGGTTTTATATGAGAATTCTTCAGTGGATGTTAGCTGCTCAATGGATGATTCTTTATCAACCTATGTCTTACATGATAAGAATCACTCACATCTGCAAGAGAGATCTCAAATGGTGGATTCATTCAGACCAGGTTCTACAAGGTTGTCTGTTCTTTTCCCCTCAGTCCAAGGCCATAGTGACCACGGACACTGTTGGGGCGGCAATATCTGGAAAAGATGGTCAATGGAGCCTGGTCCCCCAAAGAGGACAGTTTGTATGTAAATGCTCTAGGGAAGAGAGCAGTGCTGTTAGTGTTGCAAGCACTTCAGAATGCTCTCCCATTGAGGAAAGTTGCACTACAGTCGGACAGCATTTTGGTTGTCTGGTACATCGACAAACCGGGAGTAATCAAATCCTACCCATTGTGTCAAGAAGCTCTGAGTGTGGCCATGAGCGATCTCTTCCATCCTCTTTATTTTAGCATTGCATATTCTGGGGAAGTTCAGTGTGGTAGCAGACAAACTGAGCAGTTGCATTTTTCTGCTTCACGAATGATCCCTCAACGAAAAGATTGGTAACAATCTTCTGACAATGTTTTAATGCAATCTGTTAGCATAACCCTGAACAACAAATGCAGCAACTACTTTGCCCTAATCCCCCACAGGGGGAATTCCCGAAGGATGCTCTAATTCATGATTGCCCCCCCAGTCTTCTTTACGTGTATACTCCCACTTCATTAATTCCCAAGTTTCTTCAGAAAGCTGCGAGATTGAAGAGCAAGGTCATCCTCATTGCCCCTCATACAAATTTGGTTTCCCTTCCTCACCTGATTCAACCACCTTGGTTTCTGGATCCAACTCCTGACCTCCTGTCTCACATAACAGACATAATACATCCAGGCAGAGTGAATTTCAGGCTGTCTGCCTGGTTCCTCCAGTTCCATTAATAGCCAGACAACCTAGGTTCTCTTCTTCTGTTGGTCATAGGTTCATAGGTTGGTACTAGGCTATCGGCCCTAGGGCCTATGCAAGCCTAGCCATAACAATTCCCTGGATATTTCTTCCCACAATATTTACTTCTATGGACCCCTGTCTAGCAGGGCGACTGACATGATACCCGGGGTGAATTTCCTATCTCCCATCCAATCATCAAGGTTCCTTTTGAAGAGGGCCAATGAGGCGCTCTGCTTGACATGTATGGGCAAGTCTATTCCAGAGTATGGGGAGTCTCTGGGTCAGGAACCCATCCCTCCAGCATGTTTTGTTCATTGTGATGACAAGGTTTAGATCCCTGGAGTGTGTGGCTCTGAGGGATTGGGATTTCTTTAAGTGGAGCATATCCAGCAGCTCAGGGTTTGACATGGCCTTGTATGTTAAGCAGAGATCGCCTCTGAGTAGACGATATGCCACAGAGTATAGCTGGAGTTTTTTTTTAGACGGTCAGCATATGGCATCTGCTTTAGGCCTGTGATTCTTTTAGTGAGGTATTTCTGTGGCCTTTCCAGCTGTTGCAGATGTCTTGTGAGATGCATACCAAATGGGGCATTGTACTCTATAATGGGTCTAATGAGGGATGAGTACAGTGGGACAATGACCTCCTTTTTTCTGGATGAAAAGCCCTTAGTGATGAGGTGTGCCACATAGAAGGATTTCCTGACTGTTGTAGCGATGTGATTATCGAAGGTGAGACCACTATCCACCTGTGTCCCTAGGTCTCTCATCACACTTTCGATGTTTAGTGTCCTGCCACCTATGTAGTAATTCATGGGTGCATGTTTTTTTTCCAAAGGGGATAACTATACATTTCTTGACATTAAGCTTGAGCCCATGGCTTTGAGCCCATGGCTCTGGCACCAGGCATCTGTTTCTGTAAGGCCCTTTTGTAGAATATCCAAATAATTTGTGGATTCAGTAATGGCTCCCAGTTTGCAGTCATCTGCGAACTTTGTTAGCCAGAGTCCCATAGTGTTGGCCTGTACTTCAGAGAAGTAAATGCCAAACAAGAGTGGTCCCAGGACTGAACGCTGAGGTACTCCACTTGTCACTTGTCTGGAACTGGATTTGGAGTCTGCTACTTTTACAGTCTGGGTTCTGTCAGTAAGCCAGTTGGCAACCCATCGAGTGACTTAGGGATTTATGCCCAGCTTAGTAAGTTTATATATGATTCCAGAGTGGGGGGGTGGTGTCGAAGGCCTTGGCGAGGTCCAGATAGGCTGTGTGGACTGCCTTACCATCGTCCACAGCTCTGGAGACTGATTTGAAGAAGTCAGTCAGATTCAGGAGACAATATCGGCCCTTCACAAACCCAAACTGGGCGGGGTCCAGTGTTTGAAGGTTGCCAATGTCTTTGTTTATAAGTTCCATGATAATGCGTTCCATGCCCTCGCAGATCAGGCTTGTCAGACTGATGGGACGATAGTTCCCGGGATCCAAGGCGGATCCTCCCTTGTGGAGCAGGATAACTGTAGCTGTGCACTACTCAGTGGGCACAAAGCCTGAGGTGAGGCTATGATTAAACATGACACTTAGGAGAGGTGCCAGTTCATTTTGTAGTTCATGTAGTACACAGCCTGGGATGTCATCTGGTCCCATGGATGCTGTATTCTTAGCTTTAGAGAGTGCAGTTTCTACCTGTGTGGCCATGATTATTGGAATTTGGCAATCTTTTGGTATTGAGATGGGCCCTTTAGGGAGTGAGAGGGGGGTGAAGTTGGCACTAAATCGATTTGCCAGGATATTGGCAATATCCTTGGGATCAGTATATTTAATGCCATTCTGTTGTAGCTCAGAGCAGATCTGAGCATTGCCATTTAGATTCTTTACATAACTATAGGATGCCTTGTGGTTGTCTTTGGAATCTTTGGCAGTTTTATTTTCGTAACTAGCTTTTGAGGATTTTATGAGGGATCTCAGCTTTTTACTGAGGCTGGTGATGGAGTTTTTTGCATCCTGGGATTTTCCTCTTTTCTGCAACAGTTTCTTCCTTCTGTTGTATAGTTTGTTTATAGCAGGGGACCACCAGTTTGGCTTCCTTTTTTTGGAGAAGAGCATCTTGGTTCTATTTGGGATGGGACGATTCATGCACGAGTGGATGTGCTCATACAGTGCCTTAGTGTAGGATTCTGCAGTCGAACTTCCAGATCCCGTCTGCATGGGTGTTGTGAAGTTTGTCACTTCTGACTTCAGTAGCATGAAGTTGGCTTTGGAGAAGTTTTTTAAGGAGGTTTCCTTACTGGGAGGTGGGGATGGGATGTGGATGTCAAAGGTGATTTGCTTATGGTCAGACCTGACCAATGAGGGGGTGACCACTGGTGTGGAGCATCTATCTACCATGTTGGTAATGACCAGGTCTAGGATTTTGGAGCCCCTGGTGGGACAATGGATTAGTTAATCCAGGGTGTTGGAATTTATGAATTCCAAGAACCGTTGGGAAAAGGAGTTGGTACCCGAGTAGTTTTCCCAATTAATGGCAGGGTAGTTGAAATCACCCAGTATTAGGGTGTTTAGTTGGATCTTAATATTTTCCAGTATGTTTAGAAAGGTGTAGTGAGAATCCTGGGGCATGGTGGGGGATCTGTAGCAAGCTACAGTTTTGATTGCAGTCTTACTTAGTGTTAGTTGCACCTGGAGAATTTCAGATGCATTGTGTTGGGCAGCTAGCCTGGAGGTGTGAATATCCTTGGTGAATATGGACACTTCTCCACCTTTAGTGTTTCGGTCTTGGTTTTGTGGCCGAAAAGTGTGGTAAGAATTGAAGCCTGGTATTGCAGGGGTGCTGTCTGAAGCCTTGAACCAGGTCTCAGTTACTGCACAGATATCGATGTTCTCCATTTTTAGGAGTGCCTCGAGAGAGTGCATTTTGAGGTTTAGACTTCTAGCATTGAGTAGCATTACCTTCAGATTTTGCATGCTTATATCTGTTACGGTGGTAGTTTTATCCTTTGAACCTTGCCTAAAAAAGGCACTAGAGGGGTGGCAAGAGCTTTAGCCAGTAACCTGAATCCCAGGGGTGACAGGTGCAGACCATCTTACCTTGGCCAGAAGAATTTCTGAGGTAATATTCTTTTGTCCTCCCATAAACCTTCCACAAGAAAACTATACTCCAGCAAATGGAAGAGATTTGTTTTTTTTGGCTCATAAACGTAATATTGAACTTCTTGGCCCCCATTCTTAATATCTTGGAATTTCTAAAACATCTTTTTGAAGAAGGAGTTAGTTCTTCTACTGCTAAAGTAAAATTAGCAGTGATTTCCAATTTTTATGTTGAAATAAATGGTTCTTCTGTAGCATTCCATAAGTTGAGCAAAACTTTTTTTGAAAGGTACTCCACTCTTAAGGCCACCCTTTAAATATCCTACCCCCTCCCCTGAGACCTAAACATTGTGCTGTAGCCTTTTACACAATCTCTCTTGGAACCCTTGCAAACTCAAATGTCTTTCATTGGAGACAATGTTCTTAGTAGCCATTACCTTGGCCAGAAGAATTTCTGAGATCCAAGCATTGTGCTCAGAACTATACTTGATTTTCCATAAAGATGGGGTGTACCCAACCAGACATTTCTTCCAAAGGTAGTGTCAGAATCTAATATAAATCATTTTTTTTAATTTGCCAGTATTCTTTCCCAAAATTTCTAACAAAGGAGAATACATATTACATTTATTGGATGTTCAAAGTCAGTTGTGTTTTTACTTGCATTAGACAAAAAAATCAGAAATTCTGGTCAGTTTGTTTCATATGCTGAACCAACATTGGTAAAACCAGTTACCAAAGTTGCTCTAAATGGATAAAAAATTGCATTTCATTTATGTATAACAAATTGGGCATTGCTCTGACAAAACCTGTTCGAGCCCATTCCATCAGATTCATGGCAACTACTTCAGTTTTTCAATCCAGAGTGTCCCTGAATGACATTTGTGCATCAGCTAGTTGTGCTACTCCCCATACCTTTATTACTCATTCAAATTAGATATGGTCGCCAGAGGAGGGGCATCTTTTGGTTCTGTGGTGCTGTGGAATATCCTTCCTTGAGTCCGCCCTGGAAATTAGGTAGCTGGGGACTCTTTCCCATCCATTGAGGACAGAATGAAAATTGACAACATCAGATAAAAAAGTTATGTACACACCATAGCGTTCCATCTGTGTTGTATTTTTTCATTCTTCTTCAACTCACCTCCCACCAACCCCCATCCTTGAGGCTTCTGAAAGAATGAGTTCTTAGTGGATCTGTATGTCCTTATATTTTATTTAAGCTCCAGATATAGCTTCTCTAGAATAATTTCTATCTTTTTACTTTTTACTAAGGCTGCGAACAAGATCTGAGGTATTTGGGGTTGGTGCGTTATGGATAAGAGGGAAACTGGAGAGTTTTTGGTTGCCATGCGCTTTTGCAGTGGCTGAGTCAGATCTAAGGGATTGGATCCAAACCCATCAGGTGAGGAAGAATGAAAATGGACAACACAGATGGAGCGTTATTTTGAGTACATAATTTCTTTTTATGGCACTTTGCATGTGAATGCCAGGTTTAAGCTGATCACCTATAATTATGCTCAAGAGTTTTGTGTGCGAAAACTAGCTATATTTGAATATTTTGGGAAGAGAGGCTAGAAAATCTGGACTTGTAAATTGTACATGTCTTGGAGATATGAATAACATTAATTTACTTTTGTTTGGATTCAGGAGAAGATGAGAACTGGTAAGTGAAGTTTCAATGGATGTGAAAAATTTCCTGGTAATATCCTCAAGTAGGATAAAGATGATGCAGTACAGATAAAAGTATGTTGGATAGGAGTGGCATGGCTGGTGACAGACTTGAAAAGTTTTTATGAAGAGGCTGAAATGGACATGACCAAGTCTAGAACTCTGTCAGTGGCCACTTGTCTCTACTGCTGACAAAGTTGCTGGCCATTATACATGTCAGGTGGGTAGGAACACAGAAATGTCCACAGGCTATCACAGTCCTTTCATAACTCCATCAGTGCTTCAGTCTCCCAAATTTTCCACTCCACCGAAACAGTTGCAAAGCTAGAGGCGCACAGAGCCTGCTCACAGAAAGAGTCATCCAAGAGAGGTGCCATCACACCAGAAGGGGCTATGCTGTTGCTCAAGGTCCTTTTTAGTTCCCAAGGAGATGTAAATGTGAAGCTGCAGAACTGAAATAAATACATTTTCTGAATCCCAAGGCAGATTGCAGGTAGGTTTATTCTTGGATAGGATGCAGTGACGTCTTGAAAGTCACAAAAGATAGTGTAAATCCTAACAAGCCATGGCGATATATATATATATATATATATATATATATATATATATATATATATATATATATATATATATATATATATACATACATACATACATACATACACGAGAATCTGCAGTTCATCATCAGTTAAGACAGGATCCTGTCTGGAGTATTCTCCAGTATGTAACTTTTTACCTGCTTTCTCCAACAAGACCATTAAACTTGTCCAGTAAAGTTTTATTCCTTGTCTCGTGACAGTTAATTCTCCAGTCTTGTGTTCTGTAAAATTTCTTTCCCTGTGTAATGACAGTTACTTTTTAAATATTTGACTGTTACATTGTCCAAGAAACTTTTCTTCCCCATCTAGATAACACTTGAAAGCCTACCACCATTCTGGAAACTTTCTGCATCCTTCCTAGATGTAGCTACACACTAATGTAGCTAGCACTGCTTGCTCTGACATTTATGCTTAATAAGCAAACAAAAAAAAGGAAGAAAACAAACCAGCTATACTTCCATTTCTCTGTTTATGTAGACATATAGTGTCATGTAACTAAGAACCCCCAAAATTAATTTATCTCTAACAGTGTTGTTTTTATTCCCTGCTAATATTGCAGCCTATCGTAATTTCATATAGAGGTAGCAGCAGTATAATGTGTGTAACAATTCTACTTGAATAAAGTCATCCTTAACACTTCATCCTAATGAATTCCCCATAACAGGAGAAAAAGGACCTCTGGTTCACTTCTCAGTTTAAGCGACCTAAATCCGTACCTACCAAAAGAGTTCTTTCAGTCAGCCTGTGCTTATGACGTCAAGATATCTAAACAGCTCAGTGAGGCTCTGGCATGATGAAGTCCCGATTCCAACCCATCTCTGGGCAGACCTTTTCAGGTTGCATTCCCCTAGGTGGACATTGATACTTTTCGTCTAGGATAGGGTGTGCTTTATTTGGAGCACATATACATATATTATGGCACATAACTGTCTAAAGAGACTGATCTATGCATCTGCATTCTGGAAATGAGGGTCAGGCTTCCAGCTCTGTAGGTGTTTTGAAGGTGTTCCCTCCAGTGAGATTGCCATCCAGTCTGACAATATGGATCGACTTGGAACATAGCAAGGAGTGTAACTCATTCTCTTCCCCTTTCTTGGGAAGCCATGAGACTGTGGGAGTTGGTCTTTGTATTGTATCACCTTCATATTCTGTTGCATACTGAGAGAAGCGATGTTCCTAGCAGACCATCTTAACTTGTTCATAGGTTCATAGGTAGGTACTAGGCTATCGGCCCTAGGGCCTATACAAGCCCAGTAGACAAAAAACGGCAGCACCAAACACAGTGAAAAGCACAAAACCATTAAGGTTAATACATAAGCATTTTTATTTTATCCATAAGGTAATATACATCCCAGACCGGTTTCAGCCAACAGGCTTTCCTCAGTGGGAACAAAAGTACTTTTGTTCCCAGTGAGGAAAGCCTTTTGGCTGAAACCGGTCTGGGATGTATATTACCTTATGGATAAAATAAAAATAGTTGTGTATTAACCTTACTGGCTTTGTGCTTTTCACTGTGTTTGTTGCTGGCGTTTTTTGTCTAATTGTATCAGTTCCAGCCGTGCATCTGGTCCTACTTGCAGAGGTTTTGTTCTTGACCTATACAAGCCCAGCCAAAAAAGTACCCTGGCTTTTGACACCCAAGAAAATTATTTTCCTGTGCCACTGTTGAGCAGAGCCACAGAAGTGATCCCAGGGGTGACTTTCCTATTTCAATCCAATCATCAAGATTTTTCTTGAAGAGTGCGAATGAGGAGCTTTGTTTGATATAGATAGGTAAAGAGTATGGGAAGTCTCTGGGACAGGAATCTATCCCTCCGGCATGTTCTGTTTATTGTGGTGACAGGGTTTAGGTCCCTAGAGCATGCAGCTCGGAGGGATCGGGATTTTTTTAAGCGGAGCATGTCCAACAGCTCTGGGTTTGATATAGCTTTGTATGTTAGGCAGAGATCACCTCTGAGTAGACTATGTGCGACGGAGTAAAGCTGGAGTTTTTTGAGACGGTCTGCATAGGGTATCTGTTTGAGGCCAGTGATCCTCTTTGTGAGGTATTTCTGCGGCCTTTCCAGTTGTTCTAGATGTCTTGTGAGGTACATACCAAAAGGGGCATTGTACTCTATAATGGGTCTAATGAGTGATGAGTAGAGGGGAACAATGACCTCTTGTTTTCTGGATGAGAAACCTTTTGTGATGAGTTGTGCCATGTAGAAGGATTTCCTGACTACTGTGGCAATGTGATTATCAAAGGAGAGACTACTGTCCACCTGTGTCCCAAGGTCTCTTATCACACTTTCAGCGTTACGTATACTACTGCCTATGTTGTAGTTCATGGGTACAGAGTTTTTACCAAAGGGGATGACAATGCACTTTTTGGCATTGAGCTTGAGGCCATGGCTTTGACACCAGGCATCTGTCTCAGTAAGGCCCCTTTGTAGGATGTCCACATCGTTAGGAGTTTTGATTATGGCTCCTAGTTTGCAGTCATCTATGAACTTCGTTAGCCAAAGACCTTCTTTGTTAGCTGTACTTCAGAGAAGTAGATACCAAACAGGAGAGGACCCAATACTGAACCCTGTGGTACTCCACTTGTCACTGGTCTGAAGTCTGATTTGGAATCTGCTACTTACACAGTGTGGGTTCTGTCAGTGAGCTAGTTGGCAACCCATCTTGTGATATAGGGATTTATACCTAGTTTAATGAGTTTATCTATAATTCCAGAGTGGGGAATGGTGTTGAAAGCCTTGGCAAGATCTATATAGGCTGTGTGAACCACCTTAACCTCGTCTACAGCTTTGGTGACTGCTTCAAAGAAGTCTATCAGGTTTAGGAGACATGATCTGCCTTTTACAAACTCGAACTGGGTGGGGTCCAGAGTTTGGAGATTACCAATGTCTTTGTTTATAAGTTCCATGATGATACATTCCATGGCCTTGCAGACCAGGCTCATCAGGCTAATGGGGCGGTAGTTCCCGGGGTCTGTGGTGGCTCCCCCCTTGTGGAGTGGGATAACTGTCGCTGTGCACCATTCAGCAGGCACAAAGCCTGAGGTGAGGCTATGATTGAACATGGTACTTAGGTGGGGAGCCAGTTTGTGTAGAATGCAGCCTGGGATGTTGTCTGGTCCCATGGATGCTGTGTTCTTGGCTTAGGAGAGTGTGTTTTTTACCTGTGCAGCCATGATTACGCGAACTTTGCATTCTTCCGGTATAGAGTTGGGCTCTTTAGGGGGTGAGAGGGGGATAAAGTTAGCACTGAACCTATCTGCCAGGATGTTGGCAATATCAGTTGGGTCTGTATATTTAGTGCCATTGTGCTGTAACTCATAGCAGATCTGAGTGTTGCTATTGAGATTCTTGACATAGCTATAGAATGCTTTGTGGTTGTATTTAGAATCAGTGGCGATTTTATTTTAGTAACTAGCTTTGGAGGATTTTATCAGGAATCGTAGCTTCTTACTGAGGCTGACCAGGGAGCTCCTCCACTCATGGGATTTTACTCTCTTTTGCAACAGTTTCTTCCTTCTGTTGTACAGTTTGTTTATGGCAGGGGACCACTAAATTGGCTTCCTTTTAGTGGAGGATAGCATCTTGGTTCTGTTTGGGATAGCACGATCCATGCACTCGTGTAAGTGCTTATAAAGTGCAGTTGTGTAGGATTCAGTAGTCATAACTGTATTGTCCATCTGCTTGGGTGTCATGAAGTTCACCACTTCTGTCTTAAGAAGCATGAAGTTGGCTTTGGAGAATTTTTTTACCGTGATTTCCTTAATGGGGGGTGGGGGCAGGATGTGGATATCTAGGGTAATTAGCTTATGGTCGGATTGGACCAATGAGACATTGACTTCAGATGTGGAACACTGGTCACTCATGTTGGTAATGACTAGATCTAGGATATTGTTGCCCCTGGTGGGGGTGTGGATAAGTTGATCCAGGGCATTGGAGTTTATGAAGTCCAGAAAGTGTTCAGCGAAGGAGATGGTACATGAGTAGTTTTCCCAGTTAATGGTGGGGTAATTGAAATCTCCTATTATTAGGGTGTTTGGTTGAACCCTAATATTTTCTAGTACATCAAGAAAAGAGGAGTGGGAATCCTGGGGCATAGTGGGGGATCTGTAGCAAGCTACAATTTGGATTGCAGTTTTACCCAGAGTTAGTTGCACTTGGATAACCTCGGCTGCATTATGCTGAGCAACTAGCCTGGAGGTGTGGATATCCTTAATGAATATGGACACAACTCCACCTTTGATGTTCCGGTCCAGGTTACATGGCCGAAAATTGTGGTATGAGTTGTACCCTGGTAGTGCAGGGGTGCTCTCTGGAGCCTTGAACCAGGTCTCAGTCACTGCACAGATATCGATGTTCTCCATTTTAAGGAGTGCCTCGAGTGAGTGCATTTTGAGATTTAGACTTCTAGCATTGAGTAGCATCACCCTCAGTTTTTGACTGCCTGTTCCTGTTTCGGTGGTGAATTTGTCATTTGAACCTTGCCTAAAAAGGCATTGTAGGGGCAGCAAAAACCTTAGCCAGTATCCAGAATCCCAGAGGTGACAGGTGCAGGCCATCTCTGGCAAAGCATCTTGGTCTGTCGACCATGTCATCCCAGGCAGACAGATACTGGATCCCTTTAGAATGACACCAGAAGCTTAGCCAATTGTTGAAGTCAATCATTTTGTCCTTGTACTGCGGTATCATTCTGGGTGATGGCAGAATGTTACTCAGGGCTAGGGTCATACCTTTCTGGGCTACAAGATCAGAGATCTCTTCCATGTCTCTTTTCATGTAGTCCAGAGAGGTACATCTCAGGTCGTTCACACCAACATGGACAATGACAGAGCCATATTTGTACTTGTTGTGGAGTGACCTGAGTGCATGGGTTATGTGGCGGATCCTGGCACCTGACAGTCAGCTGACAGTAACCTTCTCCTTGTTTAGCCTGGTGAGTGGGACATCAGTGTGCCTGACTATAGAGTCACCTATGGCTAGTGTGTTGGGTATGTTGTTTTGCCTTATTGTCTGAGGTTGAGTGGCACACTGAGTCTGCAGGCTGTGTGTCATTTGGGTTGTGTTCGGGGGTGGAGGCTGCTTGCATTTCTGCTTTGGAGGTCTCTGTTGCTTGAGCAGATTATTATTGAGAGCCTCCACGAATGTTTTTGTGTTTCTATGTATGGATTTTGGTGGTGTAGATTTAATGAGACTATGTAATGAGTGTGGTGTGGTGCAAGTGTTCACCTTCTCCTCTTGACTGTCAAGTTCAGTTTTGGTTGGAGAGAGCTTTACCTCCAGTTTGGCTAGATAAGTGCATCTCTCACAGGTTGTAATGTTTGGTGGTAGGAGGAGAGGGTTGTCTGTGTATATGAGGCAATTGCTACATTGCCCCAAGATGCCCAGATTCATCAGATAGACAGGAGAGAACACTGGGAGCTGACTCTTGGACATGCCTGAATAAAAAACTATTTTCCTCTAGATAAGTGAGGAAAGTGAGTACAAGAACTGTTTTTCGCTAAGCAAGTGAGGAAAATAAGTACCAAAACTGTTTTATTTATTTATTTAAATTTGTTGACCGGGAGTGTCCGACTGGACGTAGGTCCATTTTCAGCGGAGGCCCGGGGAGAAAAGCTCCGCAGTTAAAATAAACAGACAGTATTTACATTGGATTACATAGTGATTAACAATTTACATAGCAATTACTTACAACATATTTACAGATGAAGAACATAGTACATCAGTAAGCAACTAGAATCTTTATCTGTGAAGTGTATACCAGACATTAACAAATGTTACAAGAAGAAGACGTTTGTGCTGTATAATAACTACTGGCTTATGAGCATCTGAGCTTGCTATAATGAAGGTAGTTAGTGGAGTGGAAAGAAAGGTAGTGGTTGGATGGGGTGGATGATAATAGAGTGGGAGTTGCAAGGGCATAGCCAGCATGTTTTTAGTTGCACTTTTAGTAAAGTTTTGAAGTGGGTGCATGATGATATGGAGGTAATTGTGGGTGGGAGTGAGTTCCATAATTTGTCTATGGCGCAAGAGAATAGTGCTTCACCCGCAGAGTTATTGGCTTTAGTGATCTGCAAGTGATTTTTGTTGCTGGATCTTAGTGGTCAGGTGGTGCGATAGGGTTGGAGTAGATTCTGGAGGGATGGGACATTTAGTGGATGGTTTACTAGTTTGTGGGCGAGTGAGAGTTGATACCACTGAAGGAGGTGAGGGAGTTCAAGCCAGCCCAGTTCAGCAAGTGAGAGACAGTGGTGACTACGTTAGGATGCCCCTGTGGCGAATTTGGCGATTTTTGTTGTAGCAGGTCTCTAGCTTGTTTAGATCACATTGCCTTAGGTTAGTATATATTGGAGAGGCATAAAGTAGGGTTGGAGATAAGGTGGGAATTTGCTGTTGAAATCTTTGCTGCTTTGGTGAGAAATTGCTTATTTCTGTATAACGCTCCTAGTTTTTTGTGGACTTTTTTTATAGTCATGGATATGTGAATGTCAAATTTTAGTTTATTGTCTATTTCCACTCCTAGCAATTTGGTGTGTTCAGTTGGGTATATAGTGGTGTTGTCTTTTGCTGTGATGTTAAAGTGAGAGTTGTTTTGAATATGTTTGGTGGGTTGGAAGATGAGTAGTTTAGTTTTGTTTGGGTTGAGTATTAATCGGGCATCGGATAACCATGTTTCAACAGAGGAAAAGGCTTCCTGTGTGACTTTTTGCAGTTTTGCTAGGGACTGGGCTGAGCAGATGATGGTCAAGTCATCTGCGTTTTGTATGAGTGTGCCATGTTTGGTGGTAGAGGCTAGATTATTGGTGTAAACAGAGAAGAGTAGGGGTCCAAGGATGGATCCTTGGGGAACCCCTATGGAGACAGGTAGTTGGGGAGATATGT
This sequence comes from Protopterus annectens, assembly GCF_019279795.1. Taxonomy (NCBI): domain Eukaryota; kingdom Metazoa; phylum Chordata; order Ceratodontiformes; family Protopteridae; genus Protopterus; species Protopterus annectens. Next base: position 791,178,426 of record NC_056739.1, read on the forward strand.
CATTCTGCCATACAACGGATTGTTGGCGGTCAGGCAGGTAACTCTGAAACCATTTGTTGACCGATTGTGAGAAGAATAGGTTATTGAGGACAGAGATAAGTTGTTTGTGTGGGACCATGTCAAATGCTTTAGATAGGTCTAGGAAAGTAGCAGAGGAGAGATAGCCATTGTTTTTATGCTGAAGGATAGTGTTAGTAAAGGAGAGTAAGGCAGTGGTGGTGCTATGGTTTGGTCGGAAACCATGCTGAGTACTGGAAAGGAGGTTGTGTTAGTAAGGAGGTAGTCTGAGACCTGAGAGTGTATGCATCTCTCTAGTATTTTGGAGAGTGGAGAGAGAATAGCTATGGGGCGGTAATTGGTTAGTTCTGTGGAGGGTCCGCCTTTGTGGAGGGGAATTATATGTGATACTTTCCACAGTGTGGGAACGTAACTTTCTGACAGAGATCGGTTAATCAAGATGGATACTGGGTAGGCCAGAGCATCAGCTGCGATTTGTAGGTATTCACTTGGGAGGCTGTCTGCTGCTAATTTGGTCGGTTTAAGTTTAGTTAAGAGTTTTTTTTATGTTGGAGGTAGGTACAGGAGAAAAAGAAACGGCAGTGGGGAGATTACTAGTTGAAGGTGTGGGTTGGAGGGGAGGGGGGTTGTGTTGTTTAGCTAGTGATAGTATGGTTTGGGTGAAGTGTGTGTTGAATGAGGTAGCAATATTTTCTGAGGAGTGAGGGATGTTAGGAGGAGGGGTACTGACTTTACCTGGGTGGAGGATGGAGTTTATGGAGGACCAGAATTGTTTGGGGCTGTGTTGTGAGGAGTCTAGGGCAGACTGTTAGTATTGGGATTTGTCCTGTTTTATTAGCTTTTTGACTCTATTACGTAGTTCTAGGAATTTCTGTCTAGCTGAGGGGGTTTTGGTTTTTCTCTAGGTAATGAGGAAGTTTGAGTGCTGTAGTAATTAGTAGGTTATTTAGTGCTTACAACAAGTTCTTAACAAGTGCTGATCACGAATAAGCAAATTCAAGTGCTAAAATTAGGAATCTGTATCTGGACTAAACTAATTACAGGAAAGGGGGAAAAAGTGCAAATGCGGGCTTTTAAATCAGAAAGTTGAGAGAGATGGAAAAAAGTGCCCAAACGGCCAATAACTACAATTTCTGGGCCAGAACCACTCTTTATGTGGTATATTGGTTACCTAGTGCTTACCACTCACACTGATAAGCTAGAAGGCTTCCATCCAACACAGAAAGCTTGGGGGGCTCAGAAGCTTACATACAGTCCTGGATACAGCAAATCTGAATCTGGACTACACTAGTTACAGGAAAGGCAGGAAACAGGCTTAGATTTTTTTATACAGAAAATGTTTTGTGATGCCTCTCAAGTGGCCTGTCAGTCAGTAGATTGGACCCTGTTATGTTACTGGAGAAAACCTTGCTGTGATTTGTTTGTGTCCTGACCAACGATCAATGCAGCAGTTTCTTTCCCCCTCATTCTTTCCTCAGAAGGATAATTCAGGAATGCACTTGTCCAGCAGTGACCACATCACCCCCCCCAGGAGCCCTCTGATATTCATTAAATTGATCAACGCTACAGTAGCTTTAACTATGTAGGTTATATCAGTCCTCTGTCTTCCAAAGCTTAAGGGCACCTTCCATGTACCCAAAGCATCAGTCATTTAAAGCTGAGCTGACTAAAAACACAGAATTTGATGTTGTTAATCTTCATTCATTCATTGCTGATGGGTATCGGTTCCGTCCTCATAACAAGCTGGTGCCGTTCAAAAAAACTCTTGAGCTATGCTTACCCGTAGTGCCCCTCTCTATCACCTCAGATCTTATTTGCTGCATATACTACAAGACGTGTCAGGCCAGCTCTCAAGCTAAGTCATTTAAAATTTTTTATATTTCAAACATTTTCTCTTGGTTACTTGTAAAATTTCTTCTCTGTTAGTCGTTTAGAGTTCACTTACCCTTTGAAGTATTTTCCTCCTTTCTGTACCATGTTTGTGGTATTCTTCGTACCATTGCTGGTACAAGCCTTCCTTTACCTCTTAGGTAATTCCCAATACCATTGCTGGTATTTCCCCTCTCTTCTCTCCCCTTTCTTCCTTTCTTTACCCGTTGGGTATTTCTTGTCTTACTTTTGTTGGTAGACAAAAAAAAAAAAAAAAAAAACCCTCCTTTCTTTCTTCATAGTGTGTAATTTGCTGTTTGTGTCGCATATACTGTTGTCGGAGTGCTTACTCTAATTTTGATGATGGCTGATAAAAAAGGAACAACGGGGTTCAAGCAGTGTGATATGTGTAGTAGAAAAATGCCAAATTCTGACAGTTATTTTTCTTGTGTTTATTGTCTCGGGGTACAGCATTTGAAAGTTGAACCTCCATGCAACATATGTAAGGGTTTTAGTGTCCGTACTTTGACTGAAAGAAAAAATAAATTGATTTTTCAGGGTCTTCTAAAAACCCTTTCTCTGAGGCAATTTCTGAGATGGAGCGCTCACCCCCTCCTAAAAATGAACAGAAGAAAATAAGCCATTCTTTTCTGTCATCTCCACACCTTAAAGAGTGAATCGGTTAAATCTTCAGAACCAAAAGCAAAACTAACTAAATTGACACCAGAAAGTTCGGCACTGGGGCTTCAAACCCCTTCTACAGTGCCCTCCTCGATACCTCGACCCTCTACTTCTTGGGTGACCCCACCTGCAGATGACCTAGTTCAGCTCATCGTGTAGCATGCTTGGAGGAATCCTGACACCGTTGACACTATACCCCGGAGACTAGACAAAATTCTTTCTCCACCAGAGGACAACCCACACTGGTCCAAAGGCTTACCAGTAGACGTTGTGGTAGTGGCGGCGGCCACTAAGAAAGAACTCATGGAGAAGAGCCCTACTGTCCATCCCCCAAACAGGGAGTCTCTGGTGATAGACAGGTTAGGGAAGCGGGTGTATTCTTCTTTGACCTTTACCGTTTGGTCCTTGAATTCCTTGACACATTTTAGCCAGCTCCAGAGAGACCTAATCTTGGAACTCTCGGGAACCTTAGCAAGAACAGTTTCTGATGAGGTATGAGACAAATTTGCCTCACAGCTTGCCACCTTGAAATCTATATCTAATTCATCCATGTGGTTGATTTCGCATACTACCAAGGGTGCGGCTAAACAGTGACTACAGGCATTGTCATGAGACGTCTCACCTGGATGCGCCTATGTGATTTTGCAGAACCTTTTAAGTCTTCCTTTCTCAATGCTCCTATGGAGGCCTATTCTTTTTTTGGCCCAAAGGTAAAAGACACTTTAACCAAGTGTGAAAAGAATGGTAAGACCCTTTCTGCCATGGGTGTGCATTGTTCACCCCCCCCCCCCCAAGATCTTATTCTAGGAATAAGAGGAGTGGAAAGATGTGGTACAAGAAATCCCGGGGTCCTTTCCGTGGCAGACATGGCAAGTTTACCCCCCCCCCCGGGGGCAGAGGGGGAACTCATCTGGAAAACACCCCTACATAGGCAGAGTGGGTTTGCATAATCAGGTATCCACAGATTCTTTCTCTGGACAGCCTATCAGTGCTCCTGAAGAGCGGCCCGATTGCTTACCTCTGGAAGCAGTGAGTGGGTGATTTTCTCTGCACTACCTTGCCTGGCAAATGATAACCACAGATATTTGGGTGCAGACAATAATTACCAGAGGTTGTCACATACCATTCAATCTTTACCCATGGCTGCTAAGGCATATTCCGGATGTTCCACCCAGTCAAAGGGAAACATCAGCTCAAGAAATACAAAGCTGCTCTTAAAGAAAAGAGTCATCCAAGCAGTCCCACCAGACCACGTCAGATCCGGATTTTACTCAAGGTTCTTTTTAGTGCCAAAAAGACAGGGGACTGGAGGCCAGTCTTGGACCTCAGCATCTTAAACAAAATTCCTAATGGTCACAGTTCAGTCTATCTTACCATTTCTAGAGAAAGATGATTGGATGTGTTCAGTAGATCTTCGGGATACATATTACCATATAGAAATGGACATGCGCTCCAGAAGATTCCTCCGCTTCTGGCTGAGAGCCAGTCACTACCAATTCTGAGCGCTGTTCTTTGGTCTGTCTATGGCCCCCAGAGTGTTCACCAAATGCATGGTAGTGGTAACAGCTCACTTGAGACTGCAAGGATTCATGGTGTTTCTGTATTTAGACGATTGGCTCCTTACCGCCTCCACCAAGCGTCTACTGGTTACAGCCCTATATTACACCCCAAAGCTAGCAAAATCCTTAAGGATCTCAGTAAACAGAGAGAAATGCAAGTTGACTCCTCCTGGAATTCATAGCGGCAACTTTCAGTACTCAGTCTTGCCTAGTCTCCCTCTACTTCACAGGTTTGAAAGACTAAGGTCTCACCTCAGGGTGATACTCTCATAGGACAAAGTTCCAGCTCGGGCAGTCCTTCAACTACTAGGATCTATGGCAGCATCGATTACAATAGTCCCCCTGGCAAGGCTACACATGAGGCTTCTACAGTGGCTTTTATTAACACAGCAGTCTCTCCCTTTTTTAATTTCTCCAAATCTTTTGTGTTTCTAATACCATGACTGGAATGGACTCCATTCCTAAGTATGATTAAAGTTAATGAAATCAGTATTGTTTCACTCTATGATGTCAGACAAAAGTGCTCTTCGCAGCACCTGCAATATGCCCAGTAATGACTCCTCCTGTAATTCATACGGAGTTACGTGTATTGGTAGCTTATTTAAATATGATGGTAGACTCTTTTTTTAAAAGACCTGTTGCTCCTTCTACACTTGGAACTATCTGGGTGTCCTTCTTCCACATTGCTCTTGTTTCGGCTTGTAGATCCTGATATTTTATAACCTTGTGTCTTTCTGTATGCAGGACACTGTAATCACTGGGTGTGGCGATTTCAGTGATCAATGCTGTTCTTGTCTTCTTTTCTTGTACTACTGTATCTGGTTTTCTAGCATCTATCTTTTGAACTGTTGGTAATGGATGAGCCCATGTGATGAAGACTTTATCATTTTCTATGATGCTTTGTGGCTCATGTTTTCAGTGCTTCTCAGCCACTTCAAAACCATAGTGTTTGCACAATCCCCAGTGCAACACTCTTGCCATACTATTGTGCCTTTCAGTGTACAGGCCCTCTGCCATTAGCATGCCACAACCAGCAACGTGGTGTGCAACTGTTTCCAGTTCAGTTTTACAAAACCTACATTTATCTGTTTCTCCCACATGTTCAATGGACTTTGTAAACCAGTATGTACATACACCACTGTCTTGGGCTGCCAATATTAACCTTTCATCTCTAGGTTTCAATTCACCTCTTTTTAACCATTCCTGCGTTCATTCCTGATCAACATGAGGTTCTTACAGAAGTTTTCTTTACTTGCCACTATATTTATGATATCTTGCCTTTTTATCTGGTCCTTCACCTTATATTCTTTCTTTTGTTTTTTGGCGCATTCAGTTGCTGTCGGATTTTTATCTACTTCTGGTTTGATTTCCATTCCTGCTTGATGGCGATATGCTTCTGCTAAGTTAAGCATAGAAGTCATCTTAGATTTATTCTCCTCATGTTTCAAAACTTTCACTACGTTTGGGTCTCTTGAGGTCAGCAGATGTGTGTGAAGTCCCACGATTGCAGATCTGTACATGTAATAAATTTCAAGGAGGCCCATACCTCCTTCGGAATGGGAAATATATAATCTTGGTATGCAGTAATTTTTATAGATCATCTGGTGAGCATGAAGCATCCTTCTTGTTTTAATATCTAATCTATCCAACACGTTTTGAAGCCAATCAATCACTCCAAAACTGTAAGTTAAGCCAGGCAGAGCAAATTGATTTATAGCTTGGATTTTGTTCCTGGACGTCAGTGCCATTTTCAGGATTAATTTAAGTCTTCTAAAGTACTCCTTGCTAAGTTTTATATGCATTTGTTCATGTTTTATTGTTGATCCTTCATCAATTCCCAAGTATTTATACACTCCCTCTTACTCAAGTTCTTTTATATCACATTCTTGTCCCAGACTGATGTTTTCCTGGTGCTGCAGTTTTCCTGCTTTAAAGGTTGCTTTTGCAGATTTATCAAGGCCAAATGACATTCTAATATCTGAAAAAGTTTTAACCTGCAGCTGTGCTTTCAGTTCCTCATCTGATGAGCTATAGAGTTTTAAATCAACAGAGAATACAAGTCTTTAGACTTTGTTGTTTTCTAGGAGCCACATTATAGACATGGCCTAAGCTGTTAAGTAGACAGCTTAATGGGTTTAAGGGCAAGGCAGAATAATAACGGTGACAGAGAGTCACCCTGGAATCCCTTTGAATTTTTATCCCATGGGATAGTAATTTGTCCTTTATCATGGTTTAATTGCAAAGTAGTCTGCCATTGTTTCATGGTTACTGTAACATAGTCTGTCAGTGTAGGATGTATCTTATACATTTTTAAGCACTCTTTTTTTTATCCATTTATGTGGGATACTATCAAATGCTTTTTTGTAGTCAATCCATGCCATACTTAGATTTTCCCCTTTTTACAGTTCTCAACTATGACTTTAACATCAAATGATCCGTAGTTCCATATGACTTTCTTTTATTGCCATTTTGTTCTACTGCCATAATTGAATTTTCTTCTAGATGACTATGAACTCTATTGGCATTGATTCCCATGTATAGTTTATACATCGTTGGTAGGCAAATTATTGGTCTATAACTTTTGGGGTGGCTTGCAGGTTCATTCTTAAGTAGGAGCATTGTTTAACCTGTTGTTAGCCGGGTTGGTGTCTGTTTGGAATGCTCATATAAATAGTTCTTACTCATGGCTAATTCTTTGTGCAAAGATGCTAATACTTTTAGCCAAAAGTTAGGTACTGCGTCTGGGCCTGGTGTTTTCCAATTAGAGGATTTTCGTAACTTTGTTTCAATCTCTCTGGCTGTTACTTCATCCCATTTCATCTCTTGTACCGTTAAACTTCTTATTCTTTCTTTTACTTATTTTTATCCATTTAGCATCTTTATTGTGTTCCACAGGATCTTCATCGATACTTCTCCAAAATGCATCTATTTCTTCTTTTTTTGGCGGTCTTTCAATTCCTTTTAACTTGTTTCCCAATTCTCTCTTTTTCTGGGTCATCACTAAATTGCTTATTTTGTACTTTTTGTTTATATTTATATGTGTGCGCATCTTCTAAGTTTTTCTGACTTTTAGTTTATTTATAATAGTGCATGATAGATCCTGGCCTGTTCTAATATTGTGCATTGCTTTTATCACATCTATCTTTCTTAGTATTTTTGTTGATCTATTCCCTGTTCTATATTCTTCTAACAGTGACAGTTCTTGTCTTGATTGCTTTATATTTTTCTCTATTTAATACTTCCATGAAGGTATTCGATTTCTCCCCTTCCTTTGCCTCACTACCCTGCGCTCTTGTGGTAGAACTTTATCAGTTATTAATTTAGCTGCACAGTAACATATCCTGTTTACTTCTGTTAATATCGCATGGATCTCTATGGACAGTCTTAATTACTGTCTTCATTTGTTTTATCAGACTTCTGACTTTTGGGGTTTTATTGACCTTCTGCAATCTATTTCTTTCATTGATTTTAATATATCTTTCTTTATCCATTAAATCAAGCAATGGTCCCGTTTGACTCATCCTATGTCCTTTCAAATCCACATAAATTGATGCAGACAAGACTTATTTTGGTGGATGAAGCCAGAGAAAGACTGATGGAGTTGTCTTTTCTCCCCCTCTCAGCCCAAGGCCATAGTGATCATGGATGCTTCCCTGATGTCCTGGAGAGGGGGCATTTCCAGGTAAAGATGGTCCAAGGCACTTGGTCATTCATGGAGGCCAACCTGCATATCAATGTCCTAGAACTGAGGGCAGTGCTTTTGGCATTGCAAACATTCCAATCTGCCCTCCTGTCATGGACAATTGCTATCCAATCCAACAACATGTCTGTAGTCTGATGTATCAACAAGCAAGGGGGAACCAAGTCATACCCATTGTATTGGGGGGCCATGAGAATTTGGCAATGGACGATAGCTGCCAACCACTTTCTGATAGCAACACACATTCCCGGAGATTCCAGTGTATTTGCAGACAAACTGAGCAGATGCATTCTCCTGCCTCACGAGTGGTCCCTCAAATCCTATCATAACAGCGAAGATCTTCAGACGCTGGGGCCAGTCTTGCTGCAATCTATTCACATCCCCTGCAAATCACAAATACAGCAGCTATGTTGCCTTAATTCCCCCGCAGGGGTAGTCCCTGAGGGATGCTGTAGTACACAATTGGCCCACTGGACTGATTTATGCCTTCCCTCTCCTTCCTCTGATCCCACAATTTCTAAAGAAGGCTCTATGGTTGAGAAGCAGAGTAATCCCCATTGCAGTGTATTGGCCCCGACAAGTTTGGTTTCCCTTTCTTTGGTCTCATGTAGTACATCAACCATGGATTCTGGATTCAACTCAGGAATTGCTGTCACACACAAGAGTTGCTCCATCCAAACGTATCGAGCCTCAAGCTGACAGCTTTGTTTCTCCACTTCTAGCAATTGCCAGGCAAAATAACCTATCCTCCCCTGTACATCAAGTTCTTCTGGCTTCCCATAAACCATCCACCAGGAAACTTTATCTCAACAAGTGGGAAAGATTCATAATCTGGTCTTGAGAGAAGGCAATAGACCCTTTTTCAGCTCCACTTACTTCCGTACTGGACTGTTTATCAAACCTCCATTCGGGAGCAGAAGCCTCAACTATTAGAGTATATCTGGCAACTATCTCTAACGTCCACAATGGCCTCCAGGACTCATCTTTGATTTCTCATCATCTCTGTAAAACCTTTATGAAAGGTGTCATGCACATTAGACCACACTTCAAAGAACAGTCAAGCCATGGAATTTAACACTAGTTCTACAATCCTTGACTCGTCCTCCATATGAACCTGCTGCCACTTGTGATATAACATTTTTATCCTGGAAAACTTTATTCTTGGTGGCTATTACCTCAGTAAGACTAATATCTGAACTACAAGCCTTGTGCATAAAACGTCCTTACATGGAAGATAAGAGTATCACTCTGGACTAATCCCACCTTCTTACCCAAAGTTATTTCTGAATTGACTATCAATCATACAATTGATCTGACATTTTTCTTTATAAATTTTTCTAACAAAGGAGAATATTCACCCATTTGCTTGATGCGCATAGACAATTGCGATTCTATTTGGACAAGACTAAATCATTACGAGAATCTGACCAATTATTCGTATCATTCTCAGGACCAAAACTGGGAAGATCTGTTTCCAAAGTGACTCTTTCTAAATGGTTGAGAGACTGCATTTGCTTTATCTATCAACAAAACAAAGCTCTTCTACCATCTAAGGTCAAAGCGCATTCAACCAGATTAGTCACATCATCAGTTGCCTTCCATGCAAGAGCTTCCATGGATGAGATTTGCACAGCAGCATCATGGGCCACCCCTCATACCTTTTCACTCATTACAAAGTGGATTTGGTCTCCAGGGAAGAGAGCTTCCTTTGGTTCAGTGGTGTTCAGGAATATCCTCCCATAGGGCCTCCCAGGAAATAAAGTAGCTAGGGACTCTGTCCCATCAGTAATGAATGAATGAACATTAACATCATCAGATAAAAATGTTCTCACCATAACCTTCCATCTGTGTTTTTGATCTTTATTCATTCATTACCTCCCACCACCCATCCCCCTCTGAAAGACTCCTGAAGGTTTGGATTTGGTCCTACCTTATAATAGGGACTTTGCTCAGATAAAGCCTCTGCTTTTTCCTCTTCCTTTCTTATGGGCAAACTTGATCTGAGGTGATAGAGAGGGGGGCACCATGGGTAAGCTTAGCTTGAGAGTTTTTTGGCTGACGTGAGCTTGTTATAACAGCTGACTCTGTTCCGAGGACGAAACCGATATGTGTCAGTAATGAATGAATGAAGATCAAGAACACAGATGGAATGTTATGGTAAGAACATACATTTTTTTTTTTTTGGGCACCAATCCATTCAGAGCTTTCCTGACGCCATAGTACTTGCTCCTATGAGGCTTTCACAGATTGATGGCCGGCTTCTGCTATTCCTTTGCTGAGCAGTTAAGTTTCCTTTGAGTAAAAACCTTCCATTTAAAAAAAAATGTTTCTTTGACAACACTTTCCTGTTCAGGAATGTTATTTCAAAGCTACAAGTTTGTATTTTAAGAGATTGTCATGAGACTGTGCTGTGTTTTAAAATATGAGCATTCTTTTTCCCTGTCATCTTAAAAGTTGTTTAAAGTAATTGAAGAAAAAAAGTTCTGTGTAGTAGTTGTGTTTATTTTACTTTTGGGTGCTGGCAAAGTGTTTAAGTGCTTTTCACTGTGTTTTATTTGAATAAGGTGACAGACTTCTAAGTTTTACAGGCTTGTACTGCTTGTTTTCCAAAGGAAAGAGGCACCATTTTCAGCTTGCCCAAGGAACAAACTGTCGTTTTCAAGGTATCTCCTTCCAGCCACAAAAAGAAAACAAAATTAAGCAAACGACCTTTGCCATCACAGCAGGCTAGGTGGGTGACTCTTGTGGCGATTAGTTATACATCAGACCACTCTCTTTTCATTCCGGGTCCCCCTGGTGCAACACCTACAGTCACTGTGGACTAAGTCATATCCTTCATGGGTTTGGGGTCCCCTTAGTGAACAAGGGAGAACCACTTTTGTCAGTCCTGGCAGAGGGAATAGGGAAGGCTTCCCTATTTTGTCAGAATATCATGCCCATCTCTGGGAGAAGCTGCTGCCATTAATAACGCTATTGGCTCCATTTTCCTCTACAAAAAAACCAAAAACTAAATGTGTATCTACTACTCCTCAAATTTCCTTGGACAGGAACAGTTTACTGTGTCTGTCTCATTGCCCCATCTTATAAAGTAGTTTCTGGTAAAAGGATACCTATTTTTCTGAAGATATTCAGGCTTCTGAATTTGGGTGGGAAGGCAATTACCACAAACTTCCTCACAAATTGGATCTACTCTGTTCTTGTGTGACTAGATCTAATCTGTGAGGACGTTTGTTGTAATTGCCGCTAGCCATTTCCATTAGAAGGGAAAACCATGGTTACCTGGGCCAGAAGAAACTCACCACAGTAATCTTGGGGGATTCCTTCCCAATCTTTGTAAGTACACTGGATATCACTGCAAATTGGGGAAAAGTATACATACCCACTTTGCAGACTAGTCATGTTAGCTTTGGCTACATCTTCGCAGCAGAAACTGTTAGGTTGGGATATAGCTTCACATCTTACTGAACAGGCATCCTACATTCCGTCAGAGCAAAATTGTGTGGCAGACGAGCCGAGCAGGACAAGGTCACATTCACAAATACACCCTGAGCCCAGTCAACTTCAATTTACTGCCTGGGTGATAGGGACTTAATTCCCATTAGACATCTGTCAATTGAGGATATGTAGCAGGTACTAATGGAAGCAAAAATGCCTACTGCTAGAAAATCGTATATTGATACATGGACAAGGTTTTCTTTTTGGTGCCAACAACATAATCAGCACCTATTCAAGGCTAGTTGTTCTCTGGTTCTACAGTATTTGTGTGTTAGTACCCTAGGTCTTTTCTTGATCCTCCATCAAGGATCATTTGTCAGCCATTTCAGCATGTCTGCCCATAGATCCTTATCTGAAAATGTTTTTGAAAGGGTTTTTTCATAAGAGGCCTCCAAGAAAACTGATGGACCCTCCTTGAGATCTTCATTTTTTTTAGAGAAACATTTGCTCCATTTGAACCTGCTATTCTGGCTGACTTTTAAGGGTCTTAACATTGAAAACAGTTTTACTGATTGCTCTGACCTCTGCAAGATGGGTATCTGAGTTGCAAGCTCTTATGGTAAGTCAACCCTATCTCATATTTCACAGACAGGGTTTCTTTGAGAACTAATCCTTCTTTTATGTCTAACGTGGTATCTGTGTTTACTTTAAGCAAAACTATCCATTTCCACATTTTCTTTCCTGAACCTAACAATGAAGGAGAAAGATGCTCCATACCTTGTATGTTCACAGACAACTATGGTACTTTATTGACGGAACTAAATCTTTCAGATCTTCGGATCAATTGTTCATTTCTTGTGAAGGTAAGAAGGACAACCTGCATCAAAACGGACCATTATCAAATGGTTGTCTAAGGCTTTTACTTTTTTTTTAAACTCACCACAACAAAACTGTTCTAGGCTGGGTCAAGGCGCACTCTACCAGGGCCTTGGCTTCATCTATGGCTTTTTGGAAAGGGTTAGATTCTATTATTGAAACTGCAACTTGATCCTCTATACATTATTTTACTATAAGCTTGATTCTCTCTCCACATCTAAATCCTGCTACGACTATTCTTCGGGGGCTCCAGCTGTCTTCATCCACCACTCAAATTTTGTAACCCAGGGTATTCTGCCCATATAGCTAAAGCTACTGCAGCAGTGATCAATGTGACGAACATAGTATAGTTGTGTAAGTACATGTACCATAATAGTAGATATTCATATGATCACTACTGCAGTAGCCACTCCCTCCAGGGGCTCCTATATTCTTCTCCTTCCACCTCCCAAATGTAGTAAGCTAGGAAATCTGCATATACAGGCTACTGCAGCATAATCAATATGATGAACATAGTACAGTTGTGTAAGTAAGTTTAACATAACAGTAGATCAAATGATCACTGCTACAGTAGTCACTCACTCCCTCCCTCCATCTCCTTTGTGTTTTTTTTGGAGGGCTGTTGGCATTTTATTTTTTTTGTTATTTCTAGCATTGTCTTTCCATGGCTCAGTGTCTCAGCTTCCCTCTCTCTGTTGGCATAAAAGCTGTGAAGGACTTGGCACCCAAACTTGTCTTTTAGTTATCTCAGTTTGACTAACAGTTTAGCCATGGGAATGAGCCCTGAAGCTTTGAAAGCTGGCCAAGTGTTGTATCCTCTTCTGGATTTAATCCATATAGCTAAGGCAGCAGCAGGGATAATTTCAACATCTACTGTTATGGTAAGTTTAGTGACTTAACTGTACATTTTCTTCCATAACTGTACATTTTCTTCCATTTTCCCTTATTTCCATATTTCTTGGGAAGGCCAAGAATAATCATGCTTAACTAATCCTCTACCCCCTTTTTGGCCCTAACAGCTAACATTTTCTGCTTTGATCTCGTCTCTTGAGTAGGCCTCTCTGCTTGAAGCCTTCTAAGAAGCTTCCATTTCCATTTCAGGTATCTCTGAACACCTTCACAAGACACTATAACCTGGATGCAATTTCCAGATCTAGTTCTTCCTTCATTTGCATCATCATTGAAGGGTTCTTTGCTTAAAAGCTGCCATTATGTCTAACTAGGGACTCTGTCCTATTCAGACACAGATAAGATGAAACTCTCAGTATCAGATCCACTTGCCACAATGCTAGACCTTCGTTGTCAGGTCATCTCCTTCACCGCAGTTCAACATCCCCACCTTGGGCCTGACGATACCTTCATGTTTGGGAGGTTCTGAGTAACGTTTTGTTCCTAATTATTTCTACCTCTTAGAGCCTGTCAGAGATAGTTTGGTGGCCTTAGGTGCATAGGATTGAAAGTAAAGGTACAGTATGCACATGGCACCACAGTTATCTGTATCGCAAAAACATCAACAAAATACAACTTACTCAAGAGTCCTTCTCAGCAGAAACTTGACTGACATCTGTCCAGCTATTCCTAAACCCAAGTAAATCCAAACTAATTTTGTTTACTCCCAAACAGCTTATAATCAACAAAACCACCTCCTCAGTTAACTCATGCAATAAAACAAAAATTCAGCTTGTCGCACATACTAAATTGCTTGGCATCTGTGTAGACGAGAACCTATTTATTTATTTATATTTGTTGACCGGGAGTGTCCGACTGGACGTAGGTCCATTTTCAGAGGAGGCCCGGGGAGAAAAGCTCCACAGTTAAAATAAACAGACAGTAGTTACATTGGATTACATAGCGATTAACAATTTACATAGCAATTACTTGCAACATATTTACAGATGAAGAACATAGTACATCAGTAGACAACTAGAATCTTTATCTGTGAAGTACATAACAGACATTAACAAATGTTACAAGAAGAAGTTCCTGCTGTATAATAAGTACTGGCTTATGAGCATCTGAGCTTGCTATAATCAAGGTAGTTAGTGGAGTGGAAAGAAAGGTAGTGGTTGGATGGGGTGGGTGATATTAGAGTGGGAGTTGCAAGGGCATAGCCAGCATGTTTTTAGGTGCGCTTTTAGTAAAGTTTTGAAGAGGGTGCATGATGGTATGGAGGTAATTGTGGGTGGGAGGGAGTTCCATAATTTGGCTATGGTGCAAGAGAATAGTGCTTCACCATCAGAGTTATTGGCTTTAGTGATCTGCAAGTGATTTTTTTGCTGGATCTTAGTAGTCTGGTGGTGCGATAGGGTTGGAGTAGATTCTGGAGGGATGGGACATTTAATGGATGGTTTACTAGTTTGTGGCCGAGTGAGAGTTGATACCATTGAAGGAGGTGAGGGAGTTCAAGCTAGCCCAGTTCAGCAAGTGAGAGACAGTGGTGACTACGGTAGGATGCCCCTGTGGCGAATTTGGTGATTTTGTTGTAGCAGGTCTCTAGCTTGTTTAGATCGCATTGCCTTAGGTTGGTATATATTGGAGAGGCATAAAGTAGGGTGGAGATAAGGTGGGAATTTGCTATTGAAATCTTTGCTGCTTTGGTGAGAAGTTGCTTATTTCTGTATAGGGCTCCTATTTTTTTGTGGACTTCTTTTATGGTCATGAATATGTGAATGTCAAATTTTAGTTTATTGTCTATTTCCACTCCTAGCAATTTGGTGTGTCCATTTGGGTATATAGTGGTGTTGTCTTTTGCTGTGATGTTAAAGTGAGAGTTGTTTTGAGTATGTTTGGTGGGTTGGAAGATGAGTAGTTTAGTTTTGTTTGGGTTGAGTATTAATTGGGCATCAGATAACCATGTTTCAACAGAGGAAAAGGCTTCCTGTGTGACTTTTTGCAGTTTGGGTATGGACTGGGCTGAGCAGATGATGGTTGAGTCATCTGCGTATTGTATGAGTGTGCCATGTTTGGTGGCAGAGGCTAGATTATTGGTGAAAACAGAGAAGAGTAGGGGTCCAAGGATGGATCCCTGGGGAACCCCTATGGAGACAGGTAGTTGGGGAGATATGTCATTCTGCCATACAACGGATTGTTGGCGGTCAAACAGATAACTCTGAAACCAGTTAGTGACTGATTGTGAGAAGGATAGGTTATTGAGGACAGAGATATGTTGTTTGTGCGGGACCATGTCAGATGCTTTAGATAGGTCTAGGAAAGTAGCAGAGGAGAGATAGCCATTGTTTTTATGCTGAAGGATAGTGTTAGTAAAGGAGAGTAAGGCAGTGGTGGTGCTATGGTTTGGTCAGAAACCATGCTGAGTATTGGAAAGGAGGTTGTTAGTAAGGAGGTAGTCTGAGACCTGAGAGTGTATGCATCGCTCTAGTATTTTGGAGAGTGGAGAGAGAATAGCTTTGGGGCAGTAATTGGTTAGTTCTGTGGAGGGTCCGCCTTTGTGGAGGGGAATTATATGTGATACTTTCCACAGTGTGGGAACGTAACTTTCTGACAGAGATCGATTAATCAAGATGGATACTGGGTAGGCCAGAGCATCAGCTGTGATTTGTAGGTATCCACTTGGGAGGTTGTCTGCTGCTAATCTGGTGGCTTAAGTTTAGTTAAGAGTTTTTTTATGTTGGAGGTAGGAACAGGAGAAAAAGAGAAGGCAGTGGGGAGATTACTAGTTGAAGGTGTGGGTTGGAGAGGAGGGGGGTTGTGTTGTTTAGCTAGTGATAGTATGGTTTGTGTGTAGTGTGTGTTGAATGAGGTAGCAATATTTTCTGAGGAGTGAGGGATGTTAGGAGGAGGGGTACTGACTTTACCTGGGTGGAGGATGGAGTTTATGGAGGACCAGAATTTTTTGGGGCTGTGTTGTGAGGAGTCTATGGCAGACTGGTAGTATTGGAATTTGTCCTGTTTTATTAGCTTTTTGACTCTATTGCGTAGTACTAGGAATTTCTGTCTAGTTGAGGGGGTTTTGGTTTTATGCCAGTGCTCCCAGGCTTTATCCCTGTTTTTCATTTCTGACTTAGTGGTTTTCTCTAGCCATCGGGAGGGTTGTGCTTTGATTCTGGTAAGTCTTATGGGGGCATGGTAATTAAGGATGCACAGGAAGGTGGTATTAAAAAATTCAACTGCGTCATCAAGACTGAGGTACTTTAGAGGATGCCAGTTACATTCTTTGAGGGATGAGATGAATGTGAATGGGTTAAAGTTTATTTTTTTACATATTTGATGGTAGATAACAGGTTTAGCTTGGTATAGGTATTTTTTGAGTAGGAATGTTGGGGAGCGATCACTGAGACTATCTGATAAGCAGCCTGTTATATATGACTGGGGGCTCTTACTGACTAGTATCCAGTCCAGGGTAGTGTGCTTGCTGGAGTTTTTATTTATCCTGGTTGGCGACTTAGTTGGGTGAAGCCATGAAGGTTTACATGATGGGTTGGATGGTTGCCAGAACAGGATTGCCAGTCAATATTGAAATTACCTAAAATTATAGTTTCTTGGGGGAGATGGTTGGTAGACCAGCTGAGGAGGTTTTCTAGTAGAGGGATGTTTTGGCCAGGTGGGAAGTAGCAACCAATTATGTTGATGGTTTTGTTTTGGTTAATTTTGAGGCTGGTATATATTATTTCTTTATTGCCTATTTGTGGAGCTGATGATTTTAAGATCTGGATGCTTAGATGCTGTTTAAATATTATAGCTACACCGCCTCCTTTCTTGTTTAGCCGGTCTACTCTTAGTATGCCATAACCTGTAGGGAGTATTTGCTCACTGGTAATGTGAGGTTTTAGCCAGATTTCTGTCAGGATGACTATATCTTGGGAGTACAAGTCTATGGTGGCATGGAGTTCATGGACTTTGTTGTATATACTTCTAATATTTAGGCTTAGTAGAAGGAAGTTACTTGGCTTTCTATTGGCTGTAATATGGTAGAAGATTGTGGTTTCTAGTCTGATTATGAGGATTGGGGTTGGAAATGGTAGGGCCAGGGTTAGGATGGATATCTCCAACTAGGGCTAGTTTAGATATGCTTGAGGTTATTAGTTTTCTCAGTTTTTGAATGTGTTTGTTTATAAGGCAAACTTTATGATTGTGCTCTTTGGGTAATAGGTATGGTGGGAGGGTTACTGTATTAAGTTGTAGGGATGCTTTATGTTTGAGTAATATAGTTAGTGGAATATGTGGGGGGTGCATAGGGATGTTTCTTGAGTTGGTGGGAGGGGAGCTGAGTGATGGTGAGACATGAGTGGTGGTGTGAGTAGTAGTACATTGGTAGTGGTTGACTGGGGGAATGATGGAGCTTTGGTAGGATGTAAGATATGCAAGGAGAGTGCATGCAGTGAGCATAGGTAAGGTATGCTTGTACATGTTAGTTGAGGAGGTGTGATAGTAGTGGGAAGATGGAGGAGGTAGTGTTGGGTTAGCGCTGTGGTTGGCTACTGGAAAGATGGGAAGGGTTTGTGAGTGTAATAAAGGTGGGACCACTGGCGGTGGGAGGGAATAGGGGGCAGGGTGGGGAGCGAAGCGGGTAGAGACCCTGTTAGTTGCTCTTATAAGGGGGCTGGAAACAATCAGGTAACAGAGTTAACTGATAAATGAACATATGATAGTGACAAGGGTGGTTGTGGTTTTAAAAATGGTGCCTGCCACAAGTAATATTTATTAACTTTGGGATTGTCTTAAGGTAATAAACAGGGAAGGGGGAGGGGAGAACAAGGGTGTGAGCAGGCAGTTCTTTGTACTGCTGCTAATGAGCCAAAGCAAAGACAAGTTTGTGTTTAAGAAACGATCACAATTGACCAAGGACTGCTCTGAAATTGTAAGTTATTTCTTAACCATTTCTCAGGTGGAAAAACAGGATAACCTTGTATCAGTAGGCTACTGTGATCTCAGTTTAAATTAACAAACACACAGTATTGATCAGTTATGGATACTATTTGCTAATAGAAGGGAATAAGAGAGAAAGTGGAAGATGTGTGTGTGTGGGGGGGGGGCTGCTTAAAAGCCAAAGCAGAGTGCTCTCCAGGGGAAAATGAATATTGGCTCAAACAGGTAAACACATACTCAAAGTTAATTTTAGCTGTCTGCAGACAGTTCAGACACAGACTGCACTTTTCTTATAAGAATGATAAAGGTGGTACCGCAGTTGAATACTTAAGAGTGGTGTTAGGTCTAGAAAAAAAAGAGTACAGAGAGGAGTAAGCACTTTGAGATGGTAAAGATATATTAGAAAGATTACGAAAAACAAACTGAGCAAATAGCTACTGTATATAACCTAAACTAAAAAATAACAAACTAAACTAAAAATAACATAAACTAAAAAATAGCTACTGTATAAACCTAAAATTTGATACACACCTACAAAGTACAGTGAAAAAGTTACACCAAAAACTACATTCTCTATAGAGCCAAACCCTCCCTCTCTGACACTTTTAAGAAAACTCATTGCCTTATCTCTCCTGTTGCCTACTCTAACATATTCTACACCCATCCTTAACATCCAAGTGACCTTGTTAAGCAAACTTGAACAATGTTACTACAGAATAGCAGAACTCACTGCCAACTTGTCACCCTAAGAGAAAACAGTGACTGTAATTCTGTCATTATTTAACCTACTCACAACTTCCATAAGTCCGTAACATTGTATATAAACCTAACAATTGTCCACCCATTTCTAGCCTCATGCAAATATATAACGCCTCCAGGCCACTAAATTCATTAGACAAATACCTATTACATGTAACCAGACCAAACAATTCTTCTGACAAATCACTACGCTTCTGCCACCTCTCTAAATCCTAAAACTCCATCCCACTAGCAGTATGACAAGAGCACTCCATAAACTCAACTGAAGTCCTGCCTATTTAGTTGCCAGCTTGTACATGTGATTTTTCTGTATAATCTCCAAACCTTTACTGTCACCACTCTTATGTAACTGGCCATAATACAGATACTTCACAGTCTCTATCATCTATCCAGTTCCACTACTATCTCATTTTACCTGGACCTCCTCAATACCTCTTCATAATGTGTAACCATCTTCATCCTATAATTATTTCACTGTTTCCTACTCAGTATCTGTTTACAGCTGATTCCATTTGAAAGTATCTGGACTCTTATAAGTTTGATAATAGTTAATATTTTACTGTAGTCTTGTATTAACTGTCATAATCTGATGTTGCCCTTCTCATTCTGCTTCACTGCTGGGTTACGGATCTGATCCTCAGATCCGACTCGGCTGCCTTTTACACACTTCAGCTTCCAGGCTTGAGCTCCTCCCTCACCCACAATCCTCTGCCCCTAGCTCAACTTCCTCAGATCTCGTTTGCTGCCAAGTGTGTACAGATGCGATTTCCAGCGCTCAAGCATACAAGTGATTTATTTTATAATCTAAGCTTTAAAAGTTAAACTAATTCTTATTTCTTTAGTAGTTATACTTTTAATTCTTCCTCTCTACTTGTTTAGTGTTTATGAGGTCATTAGGACTTCTTTCCTCCACCTTTCCTTTTGGACTTTGGCCCTTATTTCCCTTTTCAAAAAAAATGAATCTTTTCTTAAGTAGTTTAGATTTTCCTTTACTTATGACAAACCAACAGGTTTTTAAAGGTGCACCAGGGTGAAAGGAAAATCCCACACTTGGACACTCATGACAGATGTGTTTATTTCTTAGGAGCAGCTCGCCTGGATTCCCTTTGTAGTATCTATGAGGGGTTTAATCCCAGAGCCATTCAAGAGAGGAAAAATAAACTTATTCTGAAAGGCCTTCTACCAGCTTCATTGTCTTCTCCAGGGGCTCAACCCCCCTCAAGAATCACATGGCTCCGAAGCAGAGAACGCCACCACAAGGAGTCTAGGGCATCTTCAGAGCCTCCAGATAAGATTCCTAAAGATCCATGTCTGCTTCCTCGTATTCAATAGATTTGACAGCTCCGAGTGAGCCTTCTTCAAAATCTCCAGTTCCGTCCACTTTTTTGAATCTGGGCACTCGTACAGTTCCTCAGATCCAGAGGTCCTCAGATGCGCAGTCTACAATTCAGTCGCCTGGAAGATCTATTAGATCCATGTCTCCCACGGTTCCAATGGAAATCTTACAAACCCCTAGGCACTCACGTCCTTCCTCAGTGGCTTCTTTCCTATAGAAGCCTGTACAACGACATGGACAGGATGGTTAGATCTATTATCAAGACTCAGATCCAGATGGGGGGTACTTCCATCTCCATCCCCTCGTGGATCTGAGAGTATTCCTGCCACCTCTTTTTCTCCTCTTTTGATCTGAGTTACGGTTTTAGAGCCCCACGACAGCAGTCTTCCAAGGAATTCTGTATCAGATCAGAGGACCTTTGTTTCCTTGATGCCGACCTTGGCCTTGACTACTTCTGCTCATAGATCCTGGGATCTGGGATGTGGCAGTCAGATCTGAGGGGCGAGGTTCGGCTCCAGTTTTATAGGATTTTTCCCTCCCCTTGGAGCTTCTGCCTTCAACAGTGTGGGTCCGGTTCTATCTGGGAGTCAGGGTTCTGGTGTGCTCCTGCCTCCTTTTTGGAGTATCTCCAGTACCTTTGGCTTTCCAGGTTTTAGAAAAGGCTTTCTCTGCAACCAGAGGACCAGACCCTTTGACTTCTGCTCCCCCTGATGCTGCATTGGATCTGGGTCTTGGACCTTCCATTTTTGTCCAGGTTCAGCCTGCCTCTAAGGACTTCCAGACCATTTTACCTGAGGTGGCCCCTTCCTCTTCCAACTCCTCCCCTGAATATCCCATGGAAGAGGTCGTACAGGAGGCACTTGGACTCCCCTACTGAGAATATGGATTATGATGAGGGAGAGGGGTCCACCAGACAATGTCTCCTTTGCAGACATCTTAGAAATTTTAAAGCAAAGAGGTGGCTGGTCATCCAAAAACCCCTCTTCTGAGGAATCCAATATTCCTGGAGGCCTTTGGGGTGGGCCCGTCTACATCTTGGGTAGTCCCCCTGGTGGATACGCTAATAGATCTTGTCGCCTGTTGGGCCTGGAAGGAGCCAGACACTGTAGAGACTGTACTAAAGCATCCAGACAAAATCTTTTCTTCCCCTGAGGACTGAAATTTTGAGTAAGGGCATCCCATTTGATGCTGTGGTGGTGGCAGTAACTACAAATAAAGAGCTCACTCAGCAGAGGTTGACTGTCCATCTGCCAAATAGGGAGCCCAGAGCACTGGACAGGTTCAGGAAGTGCACCTTTGCTTCAGCAACTTTTTTGCTTAGAGCACTTAATTACTTGGCAGTCTTTATTCACCTACAGAGAGACCTGGTTAAGGAACTCTGAGTCCTTGGTGGAGTGCATGCCTAACGAAGAGCTAGATAAGAATGGTTAGCTTAGGAGAAATCTTACTTCCCTGGTAAATTCTTCCATGAGGCTCATTTCCAATTCAGTGGAAGGATCCTCAAGGGCAGCAGACACCGGCATTGCAATACGTTTACATGCATGGATGAGGCTTTGTGATTTCGTCGAGCCCTTTAAAGCATCTTTTGTCAACGCCCCCTTTGATGGGACCATTTTCGACCTTGTTTGGACTATCAGACACCCTGACCCACAGCGAGCAAGAAAGTAAGACCTTGTGTGCCGTGGGGATCAAGTTTTCCACCCTTCAACTAACCTACTGAAGGAGTCAAAGAGGGGATAAGAAGACTTGGTTCCATAAATCCCAAGGGTCTTTTCCTGATCAAAGCAGAGAGTACTCCTCCAGAAGCAGAGGAGGAGGAAGCTTTAATGGGAGACACCACCCTAGAGACAGTGGGAGCCCGCAAAACCAGGGCTTCAGGGAACCTTTTTTTGACAAGCCCTTTCAGTGCTTCGGAAGCACTGCCCAACTGCCCGAATCTGGAGGCAGTCGGGGGCCAGTTTTCCCTGCACCCAGGCACTTGGGCCCAAATAACAAATGCTTGAGTGCAAAGCATAATATCCAGAAGGTACAACATTCTCTTTTCTCTACATCATCATCAGCCCCCTTTTCTCCCTTTTTCTACATGGGGTCAGGGTATCGTGTTAACTGTCACCGATTCTCTCGATTCAATGCCACACTCCTGCCTTCTTCAACACTCATGTCTGACTGTCACAGATCTTCTTTCACACAATCCATTCACCTCTTTGGTGGACGTCCATGCTTCCTCTTACCTTCTTCCTGTCTGTCCCAAATCTTCCTCACCAGATTGTCTTCTGCTTTTCTACACATGTGCCCAAACCGCCATAATCTGTTCTCTTCGATCTTTTCTGCAATTGGAGCTTGGCTTCTGCTCTTATGTCCTCATTTCTTTGTCCTACAATGTGCATCCTACCACCTTTCTCAGGCACTTCGTTTCCATTACCTCTAGATTCAACTGATGTTCATCGTGTTTCACTGTTTCAGTCCTAACCAATGGGTTATCCAGCTCCCGGTAGCCCTCGATCGGCCAGAATACCAAAGGTAAGTAAATATGACATCGGCTGTCATCTGTTGTAAAGGACGTCAGGATGTCTGATACAAAAGGAGGCAGCCGACGTCACTTTCTCAGTCTTCCTTGTTGCGGAGCCCGAGGCAGAAGCTTTTTTGCACGAGTACTGCGGGGGCCCGAAGCAGAAGCTTTTTTTGCACGAGTGCCGGTTGGCAGTTTAGTTTTTGGTTTCCGACTACAAAGTTGAAGTCAACTACAGCTAATTACCCCATTGGGGATCCTCTTTTCTTGCCTTAGCAAATGTCAGAAAAAGTTAATTGTCTTACCTGTGGAAAGCAGATTCCCCATAGAGATTTTCATTCCTATTGTGTTATTTGTTTAGACCTTAACCACAACGTTCCTAATTGTGATCTCTCTGCTTCCTTTAATCCGCGTGCTATTTGTCGTCGGGCTAAGCTTTTAGCTAAGCATTTTGGAGTGTGGCCTAAGTTTGTTGGTATTGCGTCCGCTGGTCTTCAGGTTTCAGATATCCCTAAGAAGCATAAGGATAAGGACCGTGACAGGCTTCAGAGGGTCAAGTCTTCAGATGATGTTCAGTTGGTCGTCAGTCCCGCAGTAGCCAGTGAGGCGCCTTTGCAGCCCCTGCAGTCCAAGGATTTTCAACCGTAGGCCTCGGTTGAGACCATTTCAGAGTCCTCCAGGTCTCCAGCTTCCATTTTGTCTTCTGAACTTCCGCCTGTTTTGGTGATATTTTGAATACTCTCAGGGAGCATTTTAAATGGGAAACTCAGGATTATTCCTAATCTAAGAAAAGGATTAGGGCATTTTTGGATTTGTCGCAGCATAAGCCTCTGGCTATTCCTCCAGTGTTGGAGGTGGTTGATGATGATTTTCTGGAAAATTCCTTGACTCCAAATTCAGTTTCTGCTGCTTCCAGGAAACCTGACAGGTACTATAGAGTCCCTGATTCTCATTTGTTTCTTTTTAGGAATCCGCTAGCTGACCCAGAGGTTATTTCTCAAGGGCCTAAAGGAGTTAAGGCCACTGTTACCACAAATTTTGTTCCTTCCGACAGGGAGTCTAGGAACCCGGATAGGTGGGTTAAAAAGTTTATACCTTTGCCACTCTTGCTATTAGGTCTGCTAATTGCCTTTTTCATATGCTTAAATATCAGCAGCACACCTTGGAGGCTATTAAGTCAAAGATTGCAAATGTGCTTCTTTTTTCAGAGAGTAAGGATATGCAGGATTTGTTGAATTCTGCCAGTCTTGTTAATAAACATTCATTACATTGTGGTTTTGACATTCTAGAAGCCTCCTGCAGGGCTACAGCTACTGGATCTGTTATCAGAAGGCATACTTGGCTCAGGGAGCAGCCCCTTCCAGAGCCTGTCAAGTCTAAGGTTTTAGATGTACCTTTACATAAGGACAGTCTTTTTGGCAGCAAAGCAGAGGAAGTGCTCAAAATGATGGAGGATAAGGCCAAGTCTCTGCAAACAGTTAAGGATTTTCTGCAAGTTCAACCTCCTCGCTTCAGCAGGAATTACCCTTCTAAGAGTTGGATGTTTCCTAATACCAGCAGACAGAACCGTTCTCGGACTAGAGGTTACAAATCTTCTAGAGAGAAAGGTGGCTACCCCTCAAAGGCCTAAGCATTGGCATGCTTCCACTTCCAAGATGGGAAGTTCTAAGCCCGCATCTCAGTCCAAACATTCTCAATGTCTCTGTCCAACTTCTGCCTGTTCCTGCATGCCCAGAGAATCCATTAGGGGGAAGGTTGGCCTTTCTTGCAAATGTCGGGGCCACCATCACAGACGACAAATGGGTACTCAGAACTGTATCCCTAGGACACAGGTTTTCTTTCCACACCTTTCCAGTACCCAAAGGATTCCCGGACACTCCTCCAAACCAAAGGACAGAAGTAGAAAAGCAAATTTTGTCAATGTTACATCTGGGAGCAATAGAATCAGTTCCTGCTCAGCAGGTAGGCCAGGGCTTCTATTTCAGACTTTTCTTAGTTCCAAAAAAAGAAGGCACCTGGCGTCCTAGCCTAGACCTAGCCATTCTGAACTCTTTCTTGGTAATTCCAAAGTTCAGAATGCTCACTCTGTATCATTTGCTACCAATGTTAGACAAGGACTCCTGGCTGGTAACTTTGGATCTCAAAGAAACTTATCTGCACATTTATATCAGGGAAAGTTGCAGGCAATACCTTCGTTTCAGAGTGGGCAAGCAACATTATCAATTCTCTGTGCTGCCCTTTGGCTTATCTACTGCTCCCAGAGTTTTCGCAATGTGCCTAGCTCCAGTCATTCCTTTTTGCAGCAGAAGTAAATTCAGATTTATCCATACTTGGACGACTGTCTAATTCAAGCAAATTCTCAAGAACAGCTGTTAATGGATCTGGAATTTGTAAAGACTCATCTGTCTTCCCTGGGTTACACTCTCAATGAGGAAAAATCAAAAATGGTGCCATCCAAGGAGATAACATTCCTGGGAGCGAGTCTGAACACAGCCACCCAGATGATATATCTCACCCAGGAGAAGCAGGCAGCTCTTTCAGTTTACTTCAAGGATTTGGCAAGCCTGTCCCAGCTCCCTGCATGGAAATAGCTGCAAGCTCTGGGATACATGGCCTCTTGCATTCTGATGATTCCATGTGCAAGACTGCATATGAGGAAATTGCAATGGTACCTCAAGAACCTTTGGTGTCAACACACAGGACCTGGATATGATAATTCCTCTGCTTCCATGTCTGCAGACAGAGTTTCTTCGGTGGGCGACAGCCTGTCTACAAAACAAAGGCATGCCTTTTCGACCTCCTGCCATTAAAGTTCTTACCACGGATGCATTAGACTATGCCTGGGGAGCTCACCTGGATGGCAGATGCATACAGGGACGTTGAAACTCCCTGCAGATGCACTTGCACATAAACCTAAAGGAGTTGATAACAGTTCAGCAGGCCTTACTAGCTTTCAAGCATCTTCTATCTCCAAGAATTCTGCTTGTTAGAACAGACAACACCACAGTCATGTGGTACATCAGCAAACAGGGAGGGACTCATTCTTACCCCCTGTGCAGACAGAGCATGATGCTCTGGTCCATAGCAGCATCCTTGGGTCTGCATCTCGTAGCTCAGTTTTTCCAGGGAGACTCAATGTTTTGGCATACCAGTTGAGCAGACAGACCCTGGATCCTCACGAGTGACAACTGAACAGAGCAGTCTTTTACAGCTCATTCAATGTTGCGGCACTCCTCAGGTGGATCTTTTCTCCTCCCCAGGCAACCAACGTCTACCACTTTCTTGCACCAGGCATCATTACAGCAAGGCCTGGAGAGTGGATGCTCTGTCCTTCCCTTGGACGCTTCTGTCAGTTTATGCCTTCCCTCCTCTTCCCAGAGTATTATTGAAGATCAGGGACAAAAGACCAAGGACTATTCTCCTAGCTCCAGACTGGCCCAGACAGCAATGGTATCCAGTGCTTCGCAGTCTCTCCCAATGTCCTTCTTGGCGTCTTCCTCTGAAACCAGATCTTTTGGTTCAGGAAGGGGGAAACATTCTAAATACTCATCTTCAGTTTCTCCTTTTGGCAGCATGGCTCATTGTATGAATCAATCCATTTCTTCTTCCCTTTCTCAGCAGGTGGTTAACATACTTCAGGAGGCCTAGCACTAGAAAGTCTTACATTGCCAAATGGGAAATATTCTCTCATTGGATGCAGGCTAGAGGGGAATCTTCTTCTTAGCCTACTCTTCCTCTGATCCTGGAATACTTGGCTGATTTGCTTCAGGGTGGTCTTCCTTTTTCCTCTATCAAGATCCATGCTTCAGCCATTTCTGCTCATTGTTCTTTTGAGCAACCCATTTTATCTCATCCCCTAATGAAAATGTTTCTCAGAGGTGCTTGCAACTTAAAACCTTCCAGAAGGGCGCCTATTCCAGCCTGGGATCTTAATTTTGTTCTAGAGAAACTCACTCTTCCTCCTTTTGAGCCAGCTGCCACTGCAGATTTAAAGTTTCTCTCTTGAAAAGACTGCCTTCCTTTTGGCTATAACATCAGCAAGGAGGGTTTCGGAGCTGCAAGCTTTGATGGCTGTGGAGCCTTTTCCTATTTTCCATGCAAATCTTGTCTCTCTGAGAACCAGTCCCACTTTTATGCCTAAGGTGGTTTCTAGTCTGACTCTTAATCAGTCCATACACTTTCCTACTTTCTTTCCTAATCCTCAAAATAGAGGTGAAAGGATCCTACATGTGCACAGACAGCTCAGGTTTTACCTGGACAGGACTAAAGACCTTCAGAAATCAGCAGTTATTGGTCAGTTTTGCCCCTGGAGCTCAGGGCAAAGCTATCTCTAAGCAAACCATTTCTAAGTGGATTGCACATTGTATTACTTTCTGTTCTTCCTTTCATGGCAAGGTTCCTCCTCAAGGGGTTAGGATCCACTCCACAAGAACAGCTTCCACTTCTGCAGCCTTTTTAAGGGGTATTCCTACTAAAGACATTTTAGAAGCTGCCACATGGTCTTCTGTTCACACTTTCACAAAGCATTATAATTTGCCTATGTTTTCTAGAGCCAGGACAGGGTTTGCCACTGCTGTTTTGCAGTGCATTCTCTCCAATCCTTGATTCTGTTGGTACCTCCCCCCTTTTCTCTGGGCTTTGGTAATCAACCCATTGGTTAGGACTGCAACAGTGAAACACTATGAACATAGTACAGTTGTGTACACTTGCCATAAATGTAGATGTTAGAGTGTATTCACTGTTGCAGCCCTGGTTTCCCTCCCTCCTTCCCCCTTTTTTTGGTCCTCTCCTGTTCTCCTTTCCTAAGGTACAAGCTGAATCTGGTTTTATTTGCCAAAGTTTCTTTTGGCTTAAGCCTTGTTTTCTGGGGGCTCCTGACTGTTATGGCAAGAAAGACTGAGGAAGTGACATCGGCTGCCTCCTTTTTGTATCGGATGTCCTTTACAACAGACGACAGCCAATGTCATATTTACTTACCTTTGGTATTCTGGCCGATCGAGGGTTACCGGGAGCCGGATAACCCATTGGTTAGGACTGTAACAGTGAATACACTCGAACATCTACATTTATGGTAAGTGTACACAACTGTACTTTCTACCTTTACTGGCCAGGTTTCTGTACCATACAGTAGTATTGGTCGTACCACTATCTTGTACACCTTACCTTTCAGCTTATTTGGCATTCTTCTGTCATAGACTACACCTAATACTCTATGCCAGTTGGCTGTACCCCTCTGATTCTAGCTTTGACCTCTTCATTCAGACTACACTTCTCAACCACCCCTCCCAGATACTTGAAGCTGTTTAGCTGTTCCACTATCTTCCCTTCTATCTCTATTCTCAGCTTCTTCTGATTTCCCCAATTTGCTGCCATTACCACTGTCTTACTTGTGCTTAGTTTCATCCCATGTGCCTTCAGATTTGCATTCCATTCTTCTATCCTTTGCTGAAGTTCTAGCTCAAAGTCTGCTTGTACTGCCACATTGTCTGCATACAGCAGCTTTGTTGATCTGTCCCCTCCAACCTTTTTGCTAATGTAGTCCATCACCATCACCAGTATGAACAGCAGTGTGGTCAGAGCTGAACCCTTGTGTACACCCACTGCCACTGGGAACCCCTCTGTGAAGCCGAACACTGTTCGTACTTGAGTCACTAGGTCCTTGTACATAACCTGCACCAATTTTAGCAATGTTTCTGGGACTTCAAACCACCGCAGTACTGCCCAGATCAGCTTTCTTGGGACCTTGTCATATGCTTTCTCCAAGTCTAGGAATGCCCAGTTGGACTCTCTCCAAATCTCTAGATTCTCCTCAAGTATCTGTTTCAGTGCAAACATTGGGTCAGTTGTGCTGCATCCTGATCTATCCAAATTGCTCATCTCCCATCTTGCATTCTGCTACTCTGCACATCTGTTTACCAGTCACCCTGTCCAGAACTTTCATGCAGTTTGTTAGGAGTTTGATGCCTCTCTACTGCCCACAGTTGTGGATATCCCCTTTTGTTCTTGTACACTGGCATGAGTATGCTTATTCTCCAGTCATCTGGGATATGCCTTTCTCTCCACACTGCTATTAGTACTCTCAGGAGCCATTTCTCCCCTATCTCACCCAGCATCTTTATCGTATCTGTTGTGACCTAATCTGAGCCTGCTGCTTTCCCTGACTTAATCTTCCTTAGTGCTGTTCTTACTTCTTCTAAGGTGGGCTCCTCTTCTTCTCTCATCATAGGCTGTTTCTGCGGCAGTATAGCTTCTGTGGGGTTTTCTTCATTCAGAAGCTGCTGGAAATACTCCTTCCATCTGCCTTTGATGTCCTGTGGACTGGTGAGCAGGTTGTTGCTGGCATCCCTTATGAAGGGCTTTTGACTGTCTTCTTTATCTTTCTTTCTTCGCCTTGCAACCTGATATAGTTTTTGTGCCCCTTACCGAGTCACTTTCCAGAAGTTAGTAGAGTGCCTCCAATGCCCTGTTCTACAACTTCTTTCTTAGCTTCTTTGTTAGCCAACCAGTAGTCCTTCCTAGTCTGGTCAGTCTTTTCTATCTCCCACTTCTTCCTGCACTCCTCCTTTCTTTTGATGACTTCCTGGGCTTCTGTATTCCACCACCAGCTTTGCTTGTGTGCCTTATTTCCATACCTGGCTCTGCCACATATCTTTTCTGTAGTCCTAACACATGCTGTTATTAGCCACTGCCACTCTTCTTCAACTCCACCAATTTCCTCCACTTCTTGGGGTGCTAGAGCCCTGAGTAATTCCTTGAACTACTGTACTTTCTCTCCAGTCAACTTCCGGGTCTTCATTCTGGTCTCTGTTGACCTAGGAGCCTTCTCTGGCCACTGCTTGCAGCTGATTGTGGTAACTAGTGGTTTATGCTGTGGGCTGACTGTTTCATTGGGAATGACTTTGCAATCATGGATTCTACCCCAGAGCCTTTTCCTTACTAGGAAGAAGTCTACCTGAGTTGCATGTTGGTTACTCTTGTATGTGATCTTGTGACTGTCTCTCTTTCTGAACCATGTGTTGGCTACTATTAAGCCATTTGCCAGACAGAACCCCTATATCACTAGGTGGGTTGCAAACTGGCTCACAGATAGAACCCACAGTGTGAAAGTAGCTGACTCCAAGTCAGACTGCCGACCAGTCACAAGTGGAGTCCCACAGGGTTCAGTCCTGGGTCCTCTCCTGTTTGGTATATACTTCTTTGAAGTCCAGGCCAACATGAAGGGATTCTGGTTGACAAAGTTCACAGACAGTTGCAAGTTGGGAGCTGTTACTAACTCCCCAAGTGATGTTCACATCCTACAGAAAGGCCTCACTGAGACCAACGACTTGTGTCCGAACCATGGCCTTAAGCTCAATGCCAAAAAATGTGTCGTCATCCCCTTTGGGAAAAACCCATTTCCCATGAATTATCACATCGATGGTAGTCCACTGAACACAGAAGGCATTTTAAGAGATCTGGGAACACAGGTTGACAGCAACCCCTCTTTCAACCACCACATTGTCACTGTGGTCAGAAAGTCCTTCTATGTGACACATCTCATTGCTAAGGGTTTTGTATCCAGGAAGAAAGAGGTCATTGTCTCCCTCTTCTCTTCCCTCATTAGGCCAATCATAGAGTACACTACCCCATTTGGCATGTACCTCACTAGACACCTACAACAACTGGAGAGGCCACAAAACTACCTCACAAAGAGGATTCTAGGCCTTAAAAACTTGTCCTATATTGACAGACTCAAAAAACTCCAACTATTCTCTCTCATATCTTCTATTTAGAAGCGATCTCTGCTTGACTTACAATGCCATGCCTGACCCAGCTCTGTTAGAAATGCTACATCTAAGAAATCCCAATCCCTCAGCACCACACACTCCAGAGACCTCAACTTCATTACTACAATCAACAGAACGTTCTGGAGGGATAGGTTCATAACCCAGAGACTGTCCATGCTATGGAATAGACTTCCCATACATGTCAAACAGAGCACCTCACTGGCTCTCTTCAAGAGAAGTCTTGATGAGTGGATGGGAAATAGAAAATTCACCCTGGGAATCACTCCAGTGGCTCTATTTGACAGAGGCACTGGGAACTAAGGTCTGGTGGCACGATGCCAGGGGAATCCAATGGGCTAGGCTTGTAAAGACTCCAGGGCCATTAGCCTAGTGCACACCTATGAACCTAAGTCTAGAATGGCTTCTCCTTCTTTATTGCTGTTGCCCCACTCATGTGGATGAAGGCAGTCCTCATATCCTGTTTTGTCTGTCCCGTTATGTGCATTCAAGTCACCCGTTATCAACACCAATTTATGTTGTCCTGCTTTATCTAGTAGGTCCTGCAGCTGCTGTCTGAGTGCACTCTTTTCCTCATTATCACATCCCTGCTGTGGGGCATAGGCTGGGATTATGAATACTGCCCTGTCATTACACTGGCGTCTGATTGCCACAAGTCTGTCATTAATTCTGATGATATCCCTCACTGCCTTCTGAAGCCTCTCTCTCACCACAATTTGTACACCATTTCTAGCCTGTTCCACCTAAGTAGTAGAGTCTGGATCCCAAGCCAAGTGGCTTTGTTGCACTGCCCTTCCATCTCATCTTTTGGATTCATAGTATGTCCAGCCTCCTCTGGATCATCATGTCATCCACTTCCAAGCTGCATCCTGTCAGTGAACCTGCATTAAGCGTAGCAATTCTCAGTTCATGTCTGGCAGGTTGGTTGGTTATACGTCCAGCTTTCGCTCAACTGAGCTATCCCAGGTAACACAGGCTGGGCAAGTAGTCACCAGCCAGCCAGAGGCTTATTGACCCAGGGCTGCTGGGTTTTTATGGTGGGGCACACAGTGGCCAATAGGAGCACGTATACTCCTCCCACCGTTAGCAAGGGTCCCTGGCGTGAGTCAGAGTAGTCCGGGTCCTCAACCCACTTATCACTGGTAACTACCCATGCCCATTTTTGGCGACATTAGTCAACATGACCAAATCACTTAGAGCCATATTTTACACCGAGTGGCTAGCCCTGCCACGGCGCACAGTCTGTGATCCATGTTCTCCTATCTTGAGGATACTGCGCACCACAATAGATGCCCAAAGCAGTTGGTCTGTACAATTCTTCGGCCTGTGGGACACCATGTAGAGTCTGTGCTGCTGCTCGCAGCATACATTGGTGAGTTGGAGATGGAAACACACAGCAATGTTTTTCGGACATGGGAGAAACCCCACGGTGACACAGGGAGAACATGCAAATGCCAAACAGGCATTGGTCGGAGGTCAGGATCAAACCTTGTGCATGGGAGGCAAAGACCTTAACCTCTACCCCCTCCAAAAATTAAAAAGAAATTCCACAATGTTCCACCCTGCCAGAGGGCATTGGCAGTTATAAAAATCAAAAAATTACTGCAAAAGAGTCCTCCAAGAGGTCCCAGCTGAGCAGAGAGGATCTGGAACTCACTCTCATTTCTTTTTGGTGCCAAATAAAACAGGGGACCTGAGGTCTATCCTGGATCTAACCAGACTCTCTTTATATGTAAAGAAAGAAAAGTTCCAGATGGTAATGGTTCAGTCTATCCTTCCGTTACTAAGGAAAGATGATAGACGTGCTCTGTGGACTTAAAGGATGCTTATTATCACATACAAATAGACAGGTGTTCCAGAAATCATCTGCACTTTGCCTGTGAGCTAATCACTTCTAATTCAGAGCCCTACCCTTTGGTCTCATCACAACCCTCTGGGTGTTTACTAAATACATGGCAGTGGTTGCAGCTCATCTCTGACTGCAAGGGTTTCAGGTATTCCCGTATTTAGATGATTGGCTCCTAACTGCCCCCACCCAGCATCAATTGTCTCTGGCCAGGGACTATCTTTATCAGATATCCCACTTCCAAGGCATCACCATAAATCTGGACAAGTCACAACCATTACTGGTACAAACTTTGAAATTCATTGGAGCCCAGCTAAACACCATTACTTAGCTTCTCTGCCTCAGCATCGTATCAACACTTTGACTCTTCAAGTCCAAGCCATATTATCTCAACCCTCTCCTCATGCCATATTGATTCTACAGGCCCTGGGGTCTATGGCAGCTGCTATAATATTGGTACCTCTAGCCAGATAATATATGCACATTCTACAAGAGACACTGTCTGTTCAATGGTCAGTTCTACATCAATCCCTATCTGTTCCTATCAGGTTGATCAGCATTTGCAGAACTCGTCTACAGTGGTGGATTCACTCGGACCTGGCGGTCCACAGATCTTTCACCCCCCCCCGATAGCCACAGTGACCACAGATGCTTCCCACCTAGGGTGGGGGGCATTTCGATGGGAAGATGGTCCAAGGCACATGGACTCGCCTAGAGACCAGATTGCATGTCAGTGTCTTAGAGATAAGAGCTGTCCTTGTATTGTTGCAAGCCTTTCAGGAGGCTCTCTCTCTCTGGGAACCATTATGATTCACACAGAAAACATGTCAGTTGTCTGTTATATCAACAAGCAAGGAGGCACCCATTCATACCCACTGTGCAGAGAAGCCGTGAGGGTTTGGGAATGGGCGATCTCTTCAAACCGTTTTCTACTTGCAACATATGTACCGGGGAAATCAGCATATTGGCAGATAGGCTCAGCAGGTCCATTCTGATGCCTCACGAGTGGTCCCTCAGTCAGTAGCAAACAAGTTAGTCAACCGTTGGGGTCTCCCCTGCTGCCATCTCTTTGCATCTCCTTACAAGTGCACCAGTTATTTCACTCTGATCCTTCCTTTAGGGAGTTCATAGAGAGATGCAGTAGTCCATGACTGGTCCCAAAGTCTCCTTTATGCTTACCCTCCTCTTCAATTGATCCCAAAATTTCTTCAGAAAGCCAAATGGTTAAAGAAAACAGTGATCCTAATTGCCCCTTTCTAGCTTAATCAGATTTGGTTCCCCTTCCTCTGAAAAACTCAGATATCTTCCATGGATATTGGAACCTAAACCAGACCTCCTCACTCACCCCACGATAGGACTCCACCTGGACCTCCCCTCGCTCAAGATAACCTCATGATTTCTCAAGTTCCTATGATTGTCATAGGGTCCAGGTTTCCATGCCAGTCAAAAACTGTCATTCTAACTTCCACCAAGAAAGTATATAAAAGCAAGTGGAAAAGATTTTCTGTTTGGGCTGAAAATAATCACACTGATGTCTATACTCTATCGATCCCTGATAGGGAATGCAATCTAAATGTCTTCTTGACCTCTTCCCATTCT
Organism: Protopterus annectens; assembly: GCF_019279795.1. Lineage (NCBI taxonomy): Eukaryota > Metazoa > Chordata > Ceratodontiformes > Protopteridae > Protopterus > Protopterus annectens. The sequence continues at coordinate 791,212,223 of NC_056739.1, forward strand.
CTTACCTTTCCTTCTCTTACTAATTATTCCCAATACCTTAGATCCTTTGCTAGCTTCCTCCAGTAAATTCCATCCCCTCCTCTTGTCTATTCTATGTACCACGGATTGCAGTCAACCCTATCGGCCAAATCTCCTTTTCTCCATTCCTGTGTTGGCTTAGTTCTTAGTATGAAAACAGTTGCTGTAGACAAACTCCAAATCCACACAAAGGAAAGCTACAATGGAACATCCAAATTCTCTGGAAAAACTCTTTATTCACAAAAACAGGTTTAGCACTTTTGTTCCAAATTAAGCAACTTCAGAACAATTTGTTAATTAAAATCACCACTTTTTATATGCCATATCAACCAATCGACATCCAGCACTTGTCACATGTTATACAAAGACAATGAAAAATTAAGACAGTGAAATATTAACCCTTGAATGTCACTGGTTTAAAACCATTCTAAAATCACACTTTGTAACTTTTGAGTTTTAAAATAGGTGTTATAGAACACCCATCATTCAAACCTGGTGGGGATAGTGCATCCAACCTAATCTGCCACCTTAATTCTTGCTCATTTAAATGTGCTTTAATTATTTTGCCACAAATATCCCTATTCACGTGCTGTACAAGACAAAAGCAAAAGGTATGCATGGGATTCGACAAATGGGGTCTGTACAAAGCATTTGTGGTCTTTTTGTTCTTTGTCAGCAATGTGCTCATATATACGTTCCTTAAATTTATGGGATGTTTTTCCTACATAAAATGAAGAACATTGTTGACACTGAGCTAGATAAACTACATTTGCTGATGTACAGTGCAAATGCCCCTTAACCTGATATTCTTTACCCCCAATGGTAAACTTCTCAGACTCAATAATATACTTGCACTGATTGCAATGACCACACTTAAAAGTGACATTTCTTACTGTGGGTCCAAAATTCTTGTTGTTTTCCAACAGTTGCTTAAAAGACCTATGCTTTTTGTATACTATATTGGGGCTGGTGCCACATTTTTCCAGCAGTGTTGAATCCATCATTAATGAGCACCAATTTTTACGTATCACTGTGGCTATTGCTGCACTGTCTAATATGTAGGTGGTGATGAAGGATTGTTTATAGGTATTCTTAACCTCTTCATCATTAGTGCACCCCCTCCAAGATGGGTTTATAAATCCCCAATCTCCTTTTTGTGTACCTTATTTTGCAAATCCATTAAAAAAAACCTTCTGGTTATCCCCTATTACGAAACATCACTTTCTTTGTAAAACACTTCTATATCTGAAATCATGTGGGCTAATCGCACTAATTGCCCTTTCACTACTGACTTTTGATATTGGGGATGCCAACTCTGGTAGTGCAAATAATCATTTGAAAAAGTGGGCTTGCGATATATTGGAGAACTATCAGGCTGGACATTTTTACTAACCAATACATCCAAAAAAGCCATTTCACTTTTGTCATACTTGTGTGAAAGTTAAAAAAATCCACTGTTCCATTGATGTAGGTCAAAAATTCTATTAATTTTCCTTCAGAATCCTCCCACAAAATAAAAATATCATCCAAAAAAACGAAGATACAAGGACCAAAAATGTTTATATAGGCTGTTAAATACATAAGTGTCTTTCCATTCTGCCATGACATGGTTAGCATGAATCTCCGCAGACCTGTTTAATTGTTGATAAACTATTCTTACACATGATGTCTATAAACTTTGCAATGTAGTTTGTTTTAGACCGCTTTGTGTCTACTGTTGTTCTAAAAGGGGGGTTGTTCATTATTTTTATGCAGTTTAGGAATACCGAATGTGTGCCACCACTGGTGTGTCATTTACCATGAAATCATACTCTTCTTTAGTGAGAGAACCTTCCAACAAGTCAAATAATATAACATCAATTTTTGTGTATGCTATGTGTATTTCAGTCAAAGAGGAACTCTCATACTCATCATCTAATAATTGGTTCATGGCATAATCATAATGCTAGCATCATGTGTTAATTCTTTAAGCATGGCATTTTCATTTTTAGATAAGTTAAACGTTTGTGATTTACATCTTTCTGCACAAACATGCTTTATATGAAATTCACACACTTTTTCAAAATTGACCAAGTACTGTGATAAAGGTGGGCTAAATACTCTGTCTATACAAACTGCTTGAAATATTCCTTTCCCCTTGATTAAACCACACCTGTAAATTAAATTTTCTGTACTTGTGTATTATCGCAACCAGATTTCCGCACTGGCATAATTTGGTATGTGTGTGCGGAAACAGGTTGCTTAATCTATAAAGGGGACTGTGAAGAAGAAAGCATTACTCTGTCAATGTGGGGATGAGTCACAAAGAGGAGAAAGGGTGCGAGTTTGTACCTCTTTGCTCCTGAAACTACACAGTGGTGCTCCGCTTTGCAGTGCCTGCATTTGTCAAGACGATGTCAGCTACTGGAAAAGCGAGTCACCAAATACACCCTGCGACAACAGGAGATTGTAAATATGTCAAGGGCAAGGATTGCTGCTTTTCTTAGGTTAGAGTTACACAAACTCCAGTCAATAACTTCAGTTAAGGTACTAACAAAGTGTCCCCATGGCCATACTTTGCAAATACAGATAAACTCAAAATCACTTTCATGATTACACACGATGTAAGAACACTTCCCAAAACATCTTATTGCCGGACAATGCCCTTCTTCCTGTACTTTGTGGCTGTTAGCAGTTTTTTTTTTTTTTTTTAATTTTGACCTGAAGATGTCTTTACAAATAGTACTCCCCCCCCCCACCCCAAAAAAGTGACCAAAACCATCATTACAGGGTCTGCCTTTGCCTTCTCTGAAGGCTTCCTTCCACACAGTCAAAAGAATCAGTTTGTCAGAACAACAGCAGGCATTCTAATTCAAGCGTGCGTGTGTAAGGCACTCTGAAAACAGGAAGTGGGTTTCCTCAAATGTTTGTCTTCCCCTTCACAGACCCTGTAATGCAAACCTAGTCCACAACAAATAAAAAACAGACCCTAAATACCACCTTACACTGGTTTGTGGCCTCGTTTGTACAGAAGTATTCTAAATTCGCAACCACGAAAATCTGGTTGTGATAATACGTAAGTACCCAATTTTCTAACAAACAGTTGTAGGTCAATAACGGCAGTTGTGTCCGCCCTTTTGGAGGGCATACAAGTAAAACACTTACATAACAAGTCAGTGAGCAGAAGTCCTTGTTTTGGATGAATAGTTTTAAACTTTAAAGTCATTTACCGTAGTTAAAGCAATTTCCACGCTTGGTGACTCAGCCTACAGTCTCTCGATTTGCATTTAGTTGCATTTGTAGAAGCACTTGGGTTTCGCTCCTTGCCGTGCATAATCCTGTTTCTGGGATTGCTTGAAGGGTTGACCCGCTTTTTTCTGGTAACCCTGTATTCGTTCAGACCTCCTCATGCTGCCCTGATCTAAAGGGACTGAATCTTGTGAGTTGGAAATATTTGTAACTTCCGATGACATTATTGGTGGAGAAGGTTTGTGATTGGCTGGCAAAGATCTGTTACCACGGAAACCTGGAGAGTTGGGGTAAGCTGTGCCATTACACAACTCATTCAAGTCCCTGTGTAATTTTTCAGTTTTGCGTTGCAGTACATTCCTACATACTGCATCCACTTCATTAAAAATGTTCACATAGTTTGTTTCATAATTGCCAAATAAATCACCTTTAATGGAACAGTTCAGCAAATCTAATTCAGTTGAGAGACTTTCTAATTTGATGTTATTGTATTTTACTATTATATGTAAGATTTCCAACCCTGTCTTATTGAACAAATCGTGCAACTCAGCCAAAAAATCAGGTTTTTCCGCTACTCCATTCAGTAAACGCCACACCCTCAGTCCCTTTGGGATGATTTTGGCATCAATGTTTTTCTTTAAATAAACATTTTCTAATTGCAAGTTTTTAAATCTCTGCAGTTTGTTTTCAAAACCTTTCAACTGTTCAGACAGGGTTATAAATAGGCTCTGTCCTAAATGGAACTGGTTTATTATCAGTACTGATAGTAAACTTGTTGCTCTTCCATTCAAAAAAAGAGAGACTAGCAGGAGATGCACTGTACCTGAATTATTGCCTGCCATAGTATTTCAACCTGCATCTCTACCACTGTTGCACTGGCTGTTAGGATGTCCACAACAGTGTGTTGACTGGTTTATCTGTTGGATAAGCTGGGTTAGTTCTCCCATAGTTATCCTGTCAGCATTTTTTCTCTTATTGCCTCCATCCTCAGATGGTGCCCTTGCCATTTTTGGAGTCAGAGGTGTCAGTTCTGCTGTTTAAGACTCTCAGAATTGGAGGGAGCGTACTCGCATGTTATCACAAACTGTAAGAAAAAGTAACCCTCTACCCACTATAGTGACTTCTGCTCTGAGCCCGTTCATGGCTCCGACCATACCGTTATTACCTGTTGCAAAATTGGAATCGTTGGTGTCATTCTGTGACACACCACGGACCCGATACTCATCCTATGTGGACCCATTTGCCGGACAAGCCTGCAGCCCCTTTTTGGACCGGCCTGACTTTCAGAATTGGATGTGGTGCGACTTTTTGATCAGCTGCTGACTGCTAGGGGAATCTCAAATCCTCCTAGACCCTATCCCACTCCTGGTTTTGGGTCTATTTCTCCAGCAACCCCTACTTACTCTCCTCCCTTGGACCCCTTGGTTCCGAGGCTCATCTGTCCAACTTTTAATTGGGGAATTCCTTCCTCGGCGCCAACAACAACTCTCTCCGAGGTTCCAAGATCCCTTTGGGTGCTGGTTCTGTCAGAACCCACCTTTCTTCAATCTCATGCTTGTGGGGGTTGAGCCCCCGGTCCCAGTGTCGGTTCAGTTATGTCGGCCCCGGATTTGGAGCAGAGGGTGACTACCACTCTGAGCTTGATTGAGCTCCATCCCTGGGGCAGTCCATTTGGAGAGGGGTGTGATTCCGGTTCTGATTCTGTCTTCTTCGGTTCCGAGCTCCCATTCCTCTTTGGGTGAGCCCGCTTTCTGGGTGATGGAGAGGGTGCTTGCTGCCAGCAATCCCCCACAGTTGGTTATTCCCCCAGTTCCCTCTGAGCCGCAGCTGTCAAAGTTCACCCCCCCAGGACTCCGAGAAAACAAGGCCCAGGAGACCCCTGTTCAGGGCATTTCACTTTCCGAGTCTTCTTCGGATGTTCCCACTGAAGAACCCCCTCAGAAACAGGTGTGTAAGAGGAGACACACGGACTCCCCCTAAGAGTCACTCACAGAGGATATGGACTATGATGATGGGGAAGGGTCCTCACGGCCACCCCCTGACTATGTCTCCTTCAGGGACATCATGGAAATCTGGAAACAGAGGGGTGACTGGAAGTCATCCACCCCTTCTTCAGAGAAATCCGTATTCCTGCAGGCCTTTCGCTGTCAGCCCTCTACTTGTTGGGTGACCCCACCCCGCCAATGAGCTGGTTAAACTCATTGTGCAATGGGCTTGGATGAACCCAGACTCCATTGAGGCTATTCCCAGGAGATCAGACAAAGTACTCTCCCCTCCAGAGGATCAACTCCATTGGTCCAGAGGCTTGCTAGTGGATGCTATGGTGGTGGCTGCCACAAAAAAGGACCTTGGAGAAGAGAGTCCTGCTGTTCACCCACCCAGCAGAGAGTCCCGGGCAGTGGTCAGGTTAGGGAAGCGAATCTTTGCCTCAGCGACCTTTGCGGTTAGGTCTCTGAACTTTATGGCACATTTTATGAGGCTCCAGAGAGATCTTATCTCTGAACTCTCCGGAATCTTCGTGGGTCAAGTATCGGGTGAAGCACGAGATAAGGTTGCTTCCCATCTTGTCACCCTAGAATCCATATCTAATTCATCCATGAGGTTGCTGTCACTTGCAACTGAAGGAGCAGGTAGAGCTGCGAGTGCAGGCGTAGTCATGAGACGGCTCGCCTGGATGAGCATCTGTGACCTCGCGGACTCCTTCAAGTCTTCCTTTATAAATGCCCCTATCGAGCCCTTGGCTCTATTTGGTGCAAAGGTCAAGGATACACTAGCCAGGTGCAAGCAAGACGGGAAGACCTTGTCTGCCATTGGCCTACACTTTTCCAAACCTCAGCGTTCATTCTCCAGGAACCAGAGGAGCGAAAAAATGTGGCGCAAGAATTCTCAAGGTCCTTTCCGAGACGTACATGGTGAGGACTGCTCTAGAGGCAGAGGGGGTTCCAATAATGGATGACGTCTCTTTTGGGGCAGAGGGGGTCCCCGGAACCAGGGCTTCAGAGATTCCTTCTCAGGTAGACCATATCAGAGCTCCTGAGGCACTGCCCTATTGCTTTCCTCCGGAAGCAGTCGGGACACGTTTCTCTCTGTACCAAGATACCTGGCTGTCCATTACAAATGATCAGTAGGCGCAGAGAATCATTACCAGAGGCTACCATATTCCACTAATATTTTATTTTATTTATTTATTTATTGCAGTTGGTTTACCAGGATAGTCCATTGGGCCATAAAGAACCCGTTTTCAATGGAGTCCTGGGGAGAAAAGCTCCAAAAACAAAATGTACATTCAACATTTGACAGAGAAAATGTAGGTACAGAGAGTTATTAATACTACGTAGACAGGATACAAGTGAAAACTTATCAAATATACAGTAGCAGTCATAACAGTTAATACATTGAGAAGAAAAATACTAGTAATAGAACAAATGTAAACATTAATACAGATTAGAGAACAAACATAGTAGCTACATAAAGTAGGATATGATATTGGAGGACTTTAAGTAGAGTTAGTTATGTAGGGTGGGAGCAAGAGCATTCCCACTGTGATGCTAGATGTAAGAAAAGAGACTTTTTGAAGGTAGAGTGGTTAGAGGTGGTGCGGATGAGTGGGGGTAGGGAGTTCCAGAGGCGAGCGAGGCTGAAGGACAGAAGGCTTTTGCCTAGGGGATGAGTAGGTTTGTGCACTTCTAGTAGATTTTGATTATTTGACCTTAGAACTCTGTTAGGTAGGTGCATTTTAAAGGCAGAGGAAAGGGAGGGACAGAGGGAGGGGTTTAAAATAAGCTTATGGGCTAGAGTTAGTTGAGTGTAAGTTAGTTGGTTGGGAAGTTCTAGCCATTTTAGTTTATGGAGGGATAAACAGTGGTGAGTGGAGGAGTTATGGCTGGTGGTGAATTTTGCAATTTTGTTATAGCAGGAGGTAAGCTGTTTTTTTAACAAGGACTGAAGATTAGATAGTAGTGTGGCGCCATAGAGAAGAGAGGGAATAAGGAAGAAAGTAGAGAGAGTGATTTTAGTGGCAGATGTGAGGTAGGCATTCTGTCTATAAAGCATGCCGAGTTTTTGATGCGTTTTTTTTGATGTTTATTTGCAGGTGGGAATTAAATTTAAGTTGGTTGTCGATTTGGACCCCAAGTAGTTTGGTCTATGACACTATTTCAAGAGGTGAGTTGTTTTGACTAGTAATTAAGAATGTATTCAGGTCGGGAGGAGTGACTCTAGAAGGAGTAAATAACATTAGTTTGGTCTTGGTAGCATTGTGAGCTAGATGATTACTTAGCATCCATTGCTCTGTGGAAGAGAAGGCATCTTGAGTAAGTTTTTGTAGTGTAGTGATAGAAGAGGCAGAACAGATGATAGTTGAATCATCTGCATATTGGATGATGCTAGAGAATGGGATTGATTTGTGGAAGTCGTTAATAAAAATATTGAAGAGAAGAGGACCAAGTATGGAGCCTTGTGGAACTCCTGTAGGGGTACTAAGGAAAGAGGAGGTGGCTTTTTCCATTTTACAGCTTGGTTTCTGTTAGATAGATAACTAGAGAACCAGTTCAAAGAGGAGGAAGATAGGTAAAGTTTGGAGAGTTTAGTCAAGAGCAGGCTGTGTGAGATAGTATCGAAGGCTTTGGAGAGGTCAAGAAGTAAGGTGGAAACAATTTGTCCAGAGTCACGGGCTTTATTTACAATTTCAAGGAAGGAGAGGAGGGCAGTCATAGTGCTGTGATTAGGTCTGAAACCGTGCTGTGTGGGAGTTATAAGATGGTTGTCTAGGAGGTGAGGAAGGAGTTGAAGATGGACACATTTTTCTAGGAGTTTTGAAATGGGGGACAGGATGGCTGTGGGACGGAAATTAGTAATGTTATTATTGTTGCCACCTTTGTGTAGAGGTATAATAAAGGCTTGTTTCCAGATTTGGGGAACTGTGCATTCTTGTAGGGAATGGTTAATTAAGATGCTAATAGGGTAGGCAAGAGTTTCAGCTGCTATATTGAGAAAGTAAGAAGGGATATTGTCAGGTGCATTGGTACATGGTTTCAATTTCTGAAGTAGTTTCTTTATAGTAGATGTAGGTATGGGATTTAATGAGAAGAGGGTGCAGTCAGGAGGGGGGAAATTATGGGGTGGTGGAGATGAGGATAGAGTTTGTGTAGAAGAGGGGGTAGAGGAGTTAGTGGGTGGGGAGTAGGGTGTAGAAGTAGAGAGAGTGGGGGTGGATGAGGGAGTATTGGATAGCAGGGAGGTGTTGGAGAATGAGGAGGTCAATTTGGAAATAGAGTCAGTAAAGAAAGAATTAAATTGGGTGGCTAAATCAAGTACTGGAGCATTTGGGTCTGGAGAAGGAGTATTTGGTTTGCTAGGGTGGAGGAGAGTAGAGATCCCTTTCCAGAACTTTTGAGGGTTGTTTTTATTATGGTTTTGGAGTGTAGAGAAGTAGTTTTGACGATCAGAAGTAATGAGTTTTTTTACTTTATTTCGGAGCATTTTATATTCGTTAAGGAGTGGTGCTGTCTTATGTTTTTGGTAGCATTCCCAGACTTTGTCTCTCTGTCTCATGGTAGCAAGAGTACTTTTGGAGAGCCATGGGGCTGATTTAGTTTTTATTCTCTTTGTCCGCAAGGGAGCTTGGGAGTCTAGTAATTTTAAGAATGTTGAGTTAAAGTGTGAGACTGCATTGTCTAGGGGTAGTGTTTTTAAACAATTCCAGTTAATAGCTTGTAATGAGTTTGAAAAGGTTATTGGGTTGAAGTTTTTTTGGTCACGGATAGTAATGTAGTTATGGGTTCGTTGAAGGATAGTGGGATGCCGGTGGGTAAAGGTGGGTATGTGGTCACCAAGTGGGTCGGGAAGAGTTCCACTGTTGGTGAAATAGTGAGGATGGGAGACTAGAATCCAATCCAATATACTCCCATTGGAGGAGTTTTTGGCAGGGTGAGTTACCGAAGTGATCAGTTGTGAGAAATTGTAGAGGTTGATGTTAATGGGGTTTGTAGAAGTCTGGATAAGGGCCCAGTTAATATTTACATCTCCTAGGATTATGGTTTCATTAATGTTACTGGATAGCCAGGAAAGGATAAGTTCGAGTGTGGAGATATTATCACCTGGGGGGATATAAAGGGAAGCTATACATATGTGTTTATACTTATTGATTTGTAGTAGGGTGAGGAGAAGTTCAGTGTTGTTAAAGTGTGGAATAGGTTTGTTGTAGGGAGTAACTACTAGGGAGGAAGAAAATAGGAGGGCTACTCCTCCGCCTTTTTTATGAGGTCTGTCTTTTCTTATGATGGAGTAGTTTGGAGGAACAATTTCAGAGTCTTTAATGTGTGGTTTTAGCCAGGTTTCAGAAATAGTCAGGATGTCAGGTTTATTGTGTGTGAGCCAAGCATGAAGGTTTGGGACTTTGTTTACTACACTTTGGGAGTTAAAGGAAGTGAATAATAGGGATTTAGTTATAGCGGTTATAGTGGTGGGGCCTGGATTAGGATGGATGTCTCCAGATATGAGAGCGCTAATCAGATGTAGTATGGAATTGTTTAGGTGAGTAACTAGCAAGGAGATGAGATTGGGTTCTTTTGTGAAAAGAAGGACTTTGCTAGTAGTTATGGAGATAGGGTTAGTGTGGTAGGAGATAAGTTTGTGTCGAAAAAGAAAGAGGTTTTCTGAGGGGTATAAATTGGGGGAAATAAGAGAGTATGAGTGTGAGAAAGGTGAGTTGTAAGGATTAGTTATGTGAAAGGGTTGGAAGTGGATGGAAATTGTGGGCTGAGAAAGATGGTAGAAAGAAGATAAGATGAGGAGTAGTAGTGAAAGGAAGAGGAAGGAGTGTTTAGAGAGCATGATGGGAAAGAGTTGATAGAATAGTAGTATTAAAATAGAGAAGTATGGTATATAGGTGATAGCATGTATATAGGAACTGGATGTTATCAAGGTAGTAGTTAGTGTATGGAGAGTTGCAATAGATTGGAGGGGGTGTGGTTTGGGAGTGGGAAATAGAATGCAGTTGGTTATGCAAGATAATGATGGGGAGTTGAATAGAAGTTGGTTTTGGCGGACAAAAAGAGGGTGTGTTTTGGAAGTGGGATACTGATTGGAGTAGTGTGGCAGTGGGTGTGGTTTTTGGAGGAATAAATGTAGACGTACTGGGGGTGGGTGAGAATTGGGGGCAGGGTAGGGGAGCAGAGTGAGCCCGTAGGGCGAACGGAGCGGGTAGAGCCAAAGGAGAAGAATGTGAAGAAGACAATCAGTAGAAGTGGTAGTCAAAGGTAAGCTTGCAGTGAATTGTGAGAGAAAGGAAAACTGAGGGAGAAAGGAGTGGAGGGTGGATATATGGATGAAGGCAAGTAGGAGAAGGTAAGAGGTTTTATAGGGGGTAGAGAGGGGGTGTTTAAGGAGGAGTGAGGACAGATGGATGGACCTGGGAGAGAAGCACCACTCAGGTGGTAAGGACCCAGAAAGAGAGATATCAGGTAGAAGGAAAGAAGGCAGATATCATGGACCAAGATAGAGGGAGAAATATAAAAAGGTAGAAAGGGATATAGTTAACCAGTGTGGGAGAGAGGGGTTGTGGCTGCGGGCTAGCCTGGCAGGTAAGCGTACTGCGACCTGGTGTAAAATGTCTATTATTACTACAAGGTATTAAGCAGTACACATACTTTACTTAAAGTCTTGTTAGGAGTTGTGCTCAGGGAGCAGTATGAGCTCTTAGTTGGTTTTGCAAGAGTCCTTTTTATGGGTTCATGGCAAGAGCCTCTGGGAGGGCGCTGTTGGTGGGTTAGAATAGGATAGGCAGGAGCCTAAGCTAATAGAAGCAATGGAGAGAGAAGAAAAAAATATAAAAACAGTTAATTTGGAATCCTCAAGCAAGCGAGTACACCATACTCAAAAACAACTATCAATTGAGGGCAATAGCGACACTTACATACATGCCGATTAAATGACACAGTAGAGCCCCAAACAGCTATTGCAAACTACGTGCTAAAATGCTAAAACAGTTGTGCGTTTACTGAAACAGAAAGTAGTGATAACAAAGTACCACTTACCAAACAACTAGCACAGTTTAATATAATGTAGTGTACATTTTCAAAATTGCATCCATAGAAGCTACCAGTACATATTCATTAATCCACTATAAAATAACCTGTTTGGGAAACACAACTTCCGACTGCACACTTAATATGAAGTAGCGTACATGTTCAAAATTGCATCAGTAGAAGTTACTTGTACATTATTCATTAATCTACAAAAAAAAACCTTAACAGGAAACACAAGTTCCGACTGCACAGCGCTTTAATGATTAAGCGTTTGCAGCAGAAAATAAAGACACAAGTTCCGGATGCACAGCGCTATAAAGATTAAGCGCTTGTAGCAGAAAAAATACTTAGTTAGGATTTAAAGCAGCGGAACTATCCCACTAATTCTACTATGTACTTTCCGCATGTAAAGCGCCTTATTGACTAGGCGTTTGTAGCGGGAAAAAATACATGTAATTTAAATTTAGATTTAAAGCAGCGTAACTATCCCACTAATGCTACTATGTACTTTCCGCATGTAAAGCGCCTTATTGATTAGGCATTTGTAGCGGGGAAGAAAAAAACAAAATACATGTAATTTAAATGTAGAACAAGCCAGCAAGTGAAAAAAGCACATTAAAACAAGTCCAGTTAGCAGTGGAGTCCGTTAAACAAGCTTACATTCAGGCGCGGACACAGGAGCCAGGGATGCTCAGCAGCCGGGGGCCAAGATACAGATTCTAAGATGGCGTCTGCATGGAAGTGGGGACTATATAGAGTAGTGGGGACTATATAGAGTAGGAGCGGAAAAAGGCGGAAAGGGAGGAGTAAGTGGACAGGGGAGGAAGGGGAAAGTACAGTGGGAGCAGAATACACTCCGGAAGTCTTAAGGGAGAAACTGGCAGGTCAAGATGTAAGACAGAGAGGAATTACAGTGGGTAGAGAGAAAGGGGAGATTACAGTACTAGTGGCAGGGTCACACCAGGAATAGTCAATAAGAAAGGCGTAGATTAAGGGAGACAAGATATGAAGTAAAATAAGATTAGTGGGACAGGAGCCAAAGGAGAAGAATGTGAAGAAGACAATCAGTAGAAGTGGTAGTCAAAGGTAAGCTTGCAGTGAATTGTGAGAGTAAGGAAAACTGAGGGAGAAAGGAGTGGAGGGTGGATATATAGATGAAGGCATGTAGGAGAAGGTAAGAGGTTTTATAAGGGGTAGAGAGGGGTTGTTTAAGGAGGAGTGAGGACAGATGGATGGACCTGGGAGAGAAGCACCACTCAGGTGGTAAGGATCCAGAAAGAGAGATATCAGGTAGAAGGAAAGAAGGCAGATATCATGAACCAAGATAGAGGGAGAAATATAAAAAGGTAGAAAGGGATATAGTTAACCAGTGTGGGAGAGAGGGGTTGTGGCTGCTGGCTAGCCTGGCAGGTAAGCGTACTGCAACCTGGTGTAAAATGTCTATTATTACTACAAGGTATTAAGCAGTACACATACTTTACTTAAAGTCTTGTTAGGAGTTGTGCTCAGGGAGCATTATGAGCTCTTAGTTGGTTTTGCAAGAGTCCTTTTTATGGGTTCATGGCAAGAGCCTCTGGGAGGGCACTGTTGGTGGGTTAGAATAGGGTAGGCAGGAGCCTAAGTTTACTTAAAGTCTTGTTAGGAGTTGTGCTCAGGGAGCAGTATGAACTCTTAGTTGGTTTTGCAAGAGTCCTTTTTATGGGTTCATGGCAAGCGCCTCTGGGAGGGCACTGTTGGTGGGTTAGAATAGGATAGGCAGGAGCCTAAGTTTACTTAAAGTCTTGTTAGGAGTTGTGCTCAGGGAGCAGTATGAGCTCTTAGTTGGTTTTGCAAGAGTCCTTTTTATGGGTTCATGGCAAGAGCCTCTGGGAGGGCACTGTTGGTGGGTTAGAATAGGATAGGCAGGAGCCTAAGTTTACTTAAAGTCTTGTTAGGAGTTGTGCTCAGGGAGCAGTATGAGCTCTTAGTTGGTTTTGCAAGAGTCCTTTTTATGGGTTCATGGCAAGAGCCTCTGGGAGGGCACTGTTGGTGGGTTAGAATAGGATAGGCAGGAGCCTAAGATTCAGGCGCAGACACAGGAGCCAGGGATGCTCAGCAGCCGGGGGCCAAGATACAGATTCTATTCTAATATCCTATCCAAGACCTCTAAAATCCCTTCCCGATGTTTCACCCAGTCAAAGTGAGGAGGCAGTTTCCGAGATATGAAAGCTACTTCAAAAACAAGCCATCCAAAAGGTCCCTTTAGATCAGTGCGGATCAGGGTTCTACTCAAGATTCTTTTTGGTGCCAAAGAAAACAGGGGACTGGAGGCCCATTCTGGATCTCAGTCATCTAAACAAATCAGTAGTTCAGACCAGGTTCCGCATGGTCACAATTCAGTCCATCCTCCCCTATCTGCAGGAGGGTGTGTGGATGTGCTCATTAGATATCCGGGATGCGTATTACCATATCAAGATGGACAACCGCTCCAGGAGCCTCCTTCGCTTCCGGCTGGGAGCCAGTCACTACCAATTCACAGCCTTGCCTTTTGGTCTCTCAACGGCCCCCAGAGTGTTCAAGAAATGTCTTGCAGTGGTAACAGCTCATCTGAGACTTCAGGGGTTCCAGGTGTTTCCATATCTAGACGATTAGCTCCTCTCCGCCCCCACCAAACGTCACCTGGTCAGGGCCCTCCGCTACACCCTGGCCCTAGTGAAGTCATTAGGCATCACCATACACTGGCAGAAATCAAACCTTTATCCATCATAACAACTGGAATTCATAGGGGCAGTATTCAACACACAGTCAAGCCTAATCTCTCTTCCTCCCCACAGGCTTCAGAGACTTGGGGCACAAGTTCAGGTGATACTCTGCCAAAGCAAGGTGTCTGCGAGGGAGATTCTTCAAGCCTTAGGATCTATTGCCACAGCCATCCCCATAGTCCTCTTAGTCAGACTACACATGAGATTACAATGGCTCCTTCAGGCCCAGTGGATACCCAATCTCCACCCCATGAGCTCAAAGATTGTCATTACCAGCATTTGCAAACAAGATCTCCTCTGGTGGATGCGTACAGACGAAAATCTTTGGTGTTGTTCCTTCCAGGTTCCACAACCCAGCGCCACGGTGACCACGGATGCTTCCCTGATGGGGTGAGTAGGCCACTTCCAGGGAAAGTCAGTCCAAGGCACGTGGTCCAATGTAGAGGTGAATTTGTATATCAATGTCCTGGAGTTAAGAGCGGTGCTGTTGGCGTTGCAAGCTTTTCATCAGCTTCTTCCATCCGGAACGATTGCTGTCCAGTCAGACAACATGTCCGTGGTCTGGTACATAAACAGGGAAGGACCAAGTCTTACTCCCTTTGTCGTGAAGCCATGAGAATCTGGCAGTGGGCGATAGCTACCAACCGCTTCCTGATCGCAATGCACATCCCTAGGAGCTCCAACGTGATTGCAGACATTCCGAGCAGATGCATACTTCATCCGCACGAGTGGTCTCTGAACCCGAGTGTGGCAACAGAAATTTTCAGTCGCTGGGGCCAGCCATGCGGTGACCTTTTCGCCTCCCCTTCAAATGCAAAATGCAGCAGCTACTTTGCCCTCTTTCCCCCTCTTGGAGAGCCTCACCGAGAGATGCTCTAGTCCATGTTTGGCCCACGGGTATCCTTTATGCTTACCTTCCGATTCCTCTGATTCCCCTCTTTCTGTGGAAAGCGATTCGGTTGAGAAGCAAAGTGATCTCATTGCTCCATTTTGGCCTCATCAAGTGTGGTTTCCCTTCCTCTGACCTCATCTGTTACGACCTCTTTGGATCCTAGACACTCGTCAGGACCTCATTTCTCACCCACAGTGGCTGACTCCTCCTGTGAATCTGTTCACCCTCAAGCTGACAGCTTGGTTTCTCCACTTCTGTTAGTTGCCAGGCAAGAAACCCTTTCTTCACCTGTCCGGGATATTATTTTGGCTTCTCATAAACCATCCACCAGAAAACTTTACAAGGATAAATGGAAAAGATTCTCTATTTGGTCACTTAATCAGGAGCTAGACCCATTCTCAGCCCCTGTAGCCACTGTTCTTCATTATTTGGCTGAGCTGTTTGACAAAGGTGCCTCGGCTTCTGCCATCCGAGTCCACCTAGCAGCTATTTCCAACTTCCATAATGGGTCTGAAGGAGTACCACTTATCTCCTCTCATCTTTGCAAGGCCTCCCATCAGATACTGCCAGTAGAGGCATGGAATTTGTTCTGGGTTCTGCAGGCCCTTTCTCTGCCCCTGTTTGAGCTGGCTGCCACCTGTGATCTAAAATTCTTATCTTGGAAATCCTTATTCCTGGTGGCTATAACTTCAGCAAGATGAATTTCGGAATTACAAGCGTTATGTATCAAGAGCCCTTATCTGATCTTTCATAAGGACAGAGTATCACTTCGAACTTAACCCGTCCTTTCTCCCCAAAATGGTTTCTGACTTTTCCATTAACCAGTCCATTGAGCTCCCTGTGTTTTTCCCAAATTACTCGAACAAGGGAGAATACTGCCTACATTCCCTGGATGTTCATAGACCATTATGCTTTTATCTGGACAGAACTAAATCATTCCACAAGTCAGACCAGCCTTATGTTTCCTTTGCAGGGCCTAGAGTGGGAGGTGCAGTATCAAAAGTTACTTTGTCTAAATGGCTCAGGGATTGCATTTCCTTCACATATTCACTTAGAGGGATCTAAGCCAGGCCAAATCAAAGCTCACTTAACTAGGGCTATTGCAACATCTGTTGCCTTCCACTCTAGGGCCTCCATGGATGACATTTGTGCAGCTGCCATTTGGGCTAAGCCCCACACTTTCATCAAGCATTACAAATTGGATCTGATCTCCAGGGGAAGAGCGGCCTTTGGCTCAGTGGTTCTCAGGAATGTTCTTCCATAAGGGTCACCCAGGTTCTCCAAGTAGCTGGGGACTCTGTCCCATCAGTGATGAATAGGAAGAAGATTAACAACTTCAGATAACGAAGTTATGTCTTACCATAACGTTCCATCTGAGTTGTTGATCTTCTTTCAGTCATCACATCCTCCCATTGACCCCCTCCTAAAGTTCCTGGCGGATCTTCTGGGTCTTCGTGGTGTATTAGGCTTTCTGCGCAATGATGGCCTCTGGCTTATTCTTTCTCTATATGCTGCATGCAAACTCGGTCTGAGGTAACTGAGCAAAGGGCATTGTGGGTAGCAGCTTAGCTTGAGAGTTTTTGGTGCACGCAAGATTGGTATAAGGCCGACTCAGTTACGAGAGCTCGGAACCGAACCCATCAGTGATGACTGGAAGAAGATCAACAACTCAGATGGAACGTTATAGTAAGACGTAACTTCTTTTTTGCCAGCAAATCACGAACCTTCTCCACCGACGATGTCATCGAAAGTTAAAATATTTCCAACTCACAAGATTCAGTCCCTTTAGATCAGCGCAGCATGAGGAGGACTGAATGAATACAGGGCTACCAGAAAAACGCGGGTCAACCCTTCAAGCAATCACAGAATCAGAATCTGGATTATGCACGGCAAGGAGTGAAACCCAAACACTTCTACAAACACATCTAAATGCGAATTGTGAGATTGTAGGCATTGCTGAGTCACCAGGCATGGACATTGTTTTGAATACAGTAAATGACTTTAAAGTTTATAACTCTTCATCCAAAACAATGATTTCTGTTAATGCTGACTTGTTATGTAAGGGTTTTACTTTTGTGCCCTCCAAAAGGGCAGACATCATGACTGCTGTCATTGACCTAAAACTGTTTGTTAGAAAATTGAATTTACGGGTGTGGTTTAATCAAGGGGAAAGGAATATTTCAAGCAGTTTGTATAGACATACCATATTTAACCCACCTTTATCACAGTACTTGGTCAATTTTGAAAAAGTGTGTGAATTACATATAAGACATGTTTGTGCAGAAAGATGTAAATCACAAATGTTTAACTTAACTAAAAATGAAAATGCCATGCTTAAAGAATTAACACGCGAGGCTAGCATTAGGGTTATGAAGCCCGACAAGGGTGGGGGGCTAGTTATCGTGGACCAAATAGATTATGTGAATGCCATGAACCAATTATTATTAGGTGATGAGTATAAGATTTCCTCTTTGAATGAAATGGGTCTATATTATAACAGTGAACGCTTAAAATAGTGAATGCTGTATAATCGACCCTTGAAAACTAAAACGGCAAAATGCCAAACACACGGAACACCGATTTTTTTCACTGGGAAAATAATTGTTCCGTGTGTTCAGGATTTTGCGCTTTTTATTTAAAATGGTTGATAAAACAGCGTTCGCTATTTTAAGCATTTCCTGATATAATAGGGAACCGTATGAAATGCACATAGCATACACAAAAATTGATGTTATGTTATCTGACTTGTTGTTGGAAGGTTCTCTCACTAAAGAAGAGTATGATTTCATGATAAATGACAGGAACGTGGTGGCACACACATTCGGTATTCCTAAACTGCATAAAAATGTCGAACACCCCCGTTTTAGACCAATAGTTGATGCAAAGTTTATAGACATCATGTGTAAGAATAGTTTATCAACAATTAAACAGGTCTGCAGCGATTCATGGCATTTCTTAGAATTATTGAGTGAAGTGGGGTTTAAACCGAATAGTATTTTGGTGACAATTGATGTAGTGAACTTATTTATGGTTATCCCTCACAATCAAGGGCTTTTGTGGTGTGAAAACCAGCTGTTCAAGTCAGGTCAATTTACTCCTAATAGGGTTTATACCATCAATATCCTTATGGAAATTGTCTCGAAAAATAATTTTCTGCATTTTGAGTGTCAGTTTTTTAGACAAACATCTGGGGCTTTTTTGGTTTGAAATCCAGCTGTTCAAGTCAGGTCAATTTACTCCCAATAAGGTTTATACCATCAATACCCTTACGGAAATTGTCTCGAAAAATTATTTTCTGCATTTTGAGGGTCAGTTGTTTTAGACAAATATCTGGGGTAGCCATGGGGCAACATGCACCCCCATGTTTGCTAACCATGTCATGGCAGAAGGGGAAGACACTTGTGTATTGAGCAGCCTATATAAAAAGCATTGGTCCTTGTATCTCCCTATATCTGTAATATAGATTTGCAACAAGCACGGCCTATAGGACCCACCACTGTCACAACCTAAATCTTCTGGAGTGGCTAGAATGGCCTAGCCTACTTCAATACAACCAGCTTATAATTACCCATAAAGATCTCAACCACCTTGATAATACACCTGCATTTAAAAATGTCATCAACCCTTATAGCAACCTGAGGTCACTTCGGTCTTTTAATAAACTGCTTGTTCAAACATCCAAAATCAACAACTCTGCTGGCGACTCTCTGTTTGCTAACTCTGTTTGCAAAACTTGGAGCTCTCTTCCTACTGATCTTACTCTTGAACCCTCTCTTACTCAGTTCAAAAAAAGCCTCAAGCTGTGCTTTAAAACTCACTGGCTATGTCCTTGTTCAAAACCCAACTAGATCCTCCTCTGTAGTCTGTAATCATGTTACATGGCCTAGTCAATTTGTCAACACTCTTTTAAAAATGTATGATTATATTACTTGCTTGCTCAACTGGAGCCTGTAAAACTGTGTGTAACTTGTAATCATTTTGTGATTTTTTTTTACTGTGTGTTGTACCCTGGAGCTTTTCGCCCCGGGCCTCCGCTGAAAATGGACATGAATCCAGTTGGACTATCCCGGTCAAGAAATGTAAAATAAATAAAGGAAATAAAGAAATTTCCATTTTTTTTTTGGATGATATTTTTATTTTGTGGGAGGCTTCTGAAGGGAAAGTAATAGAATTGTTGACCTACTTCAGTAGGACAGTGGATTTTTTTAACTTTCACACACAGGTATGACAAAAGTGAAGTGGCTTTTTTGGATGTATTGGTTAGTAAAAATGTCCAGGCTGATAGTTACATTTCTAAGATATATCGCAAGCCCACTTTTTCAAATGATCATTTGCTCTACCAGAGTTGGCATCCCCAACATCAAAAGGAGTTGGTAGTAAAAGAGCAATTAGTGTGATTAGCCACCATGATTTCAGATATGGAACTATTTTACAAAGAAAGTGATATTTTAATGAAGATGTTTCGTAATAGGGGTACCCAAAAGGTTTTTTAATGGATTTGCAAAATGAGGTACACACAAAAAGGAGATTGGGGATTTATAAACCCATCTTGGTGGGGGGAGGGGTGTACTAATGATGAAGAGGTTAAGAATACTTATAAACAATCTTTCGTCACCACTTTCACCTTAGGCAGTGCAGCAATAGCCACAGTGATATGTAAAAATTGGTCCTTATTAATGATGGATTCAACATTGATGGAAAAAATTGACACAAGTCCAAATATAGTATACAAAAAGGATAGGTCTGTTTAGCAACTGTTGGAAAACAATTTTAGACCTAAAGTAAGAAATGGCACTTTTAAGTGTGGTCATTGCACGCTGTGCAAGTATACTATTGAGTCTGAGAAGTTTACCATTAGGGGTAAAGAATATCAGGTTAAGGGGCATGTTTACTGTACAACATCAAATGTAGTTTAACTGGCTCAGTGTCAGCAATGTTCTTCATTTTATATAGGAAAAACATCCCATAAATTTAAGGAACGTATATATGAGCACATTGCTGACATAAAGAACAAAAAGACCACAAATGCTTTCTACAGACCCCATTTGTTGAATCCCTTGCATGCCTTTGTTTTTTGTATTATACAGCAAGTGAAAAGGGATATTTGTGGCAAAATAACTGAAGCACATTTAAATGAGCAAGAATTTTAATGTGGCAGATTAGGTTGGATGCACTATCCCCACCAGGTTTGAATGATGTGTGTTCTATAACACCTATTTTAAAACTCAGAAGTTACGAGGTATGATTTTAGAATGGTTTTAAACCAGTGGCATTCAAGGGTTAATATTTCATCATCTTAATTTCTCATCATCTTAATATAACATGTGACAAGTGCTGGATGTTGATATTGCATATAAAAAGCGGTGATTTTAATTAACAAATTGCTCTGATGAAGTTCCTTAATTTGGAATGAAAGTGCTAAACCTGTTTTTGTCAATAAAGAGTTTTTCCAGAGCATTTGGAGGTTCCATTGTCACTTTCCTTTGTGTGGATTTAGATGTTCTTCATGTTTCACTGTTGCAGTCATTACATTTGGGTAATCTGCTGGCAGGTTGCCCTCAGTTGGCCTGATTAACAAAGTCTTGGGTCCTGCGTCGGTTGCTGTCCCTTCTTCCAAGACGTTAGGTCGTCAGGAGTATAAAACATGCAGCCGACGCCATTACATCAGTCTTTCTTGCCGGGCGATGCCCGAAGCAGAAACAGTTTGCAAGTGCCGTTTTGGAGTTTCAGAACTGAAGTCTTCAACTTAAAGCTAAGTACCCTGTTGGGGAAACTTTTTCTTGCTCCTTACCGATGTCAGTAAAAGTTAAAAATTGCATTACTTGTGGGAAACAAATACCTCATAAAGATTTTCATTTGTACTGTATTTCTTGCTTAGGCCCTGACCACGACATACCTTGCTGTCAGTTTTGTGCTTTGTTTAACCAGCACACTATCCGTCATCAGTACAATGTTAAGTTGTCCATCTCGCCTTCATTCTTGCTGGATGGGTTCGGAGCCGATCCTCGGCTCCGACTCGGCCACTCTAAAAGCTCGAGAGTTGGTTCCACCAGCTCGAGGCTCCCCTTGTATCCCACAATGCTAGGCGGTATTACCTCAGATCTCGTTTGCCGCTACAGCGATCGAGGTGTGTTGCTTCTACCGGCTTCAGGTTAGTTTAGTTAAACAATTTAAAAGTTTAATAAACCCCTTTTAAAGTAGTTTTCGTTCATAATTCCCTTAGTTTTAGTGGATGTTTTATCCCTTTCTTCTTGTTCTTCACCCATCCTACCACAAGGACTTATATATTCTTCCCTTAGGCCTTTGGGCCCTTCCTTCCTCTTAGTAGTGGAGTGTATATGTTTTTGTAGGGATTTTTAAAACTAATTTTATTAGTTTAAAGTTATTAGTTTATTTTAGTGAGTAGTGTAATCAGTGTGTTTGTGTTGTGTGTGATTGCACTTATTCCTTAAAATGTCTAAGGATTCGAAGGTCTCAGGCTTCAAGAAGTGTGATTCGTGCTGTCAGAAGATGTCTCTGACAGACGGTCACACTTCTTGTGTTTACTGCCTGGGACCTTTACACCTGCAGGACTCTTGTGCTGTATACCATGGCTTTAGCCCTAGAGTCCTGTAGGAAAGAAAAAATAAGCTTATTTTAAGAGGCTTATTAAAACCTGAGGGTCCCCCGACTGTTTCTTCGGGTAAACCCTCTAAGGCTCCTAGGTCGTCGGCTCCAGCTTCTGAGTCGACACCTAAGACATCGAAGTCTGCTACAACATCGGCTCCGGCTGGAGCCGATGAGACTCGAACTCTTATTTCTTCGGTTCCCTCGGCTCCGGCTGGAGCCGAGGTATTGGAAATCTCTGAGTCGGCTCCGATAAGACTATCGGAACCGACAACTAGGAAGAGGTCTAGGTCACCATCTCTTGGCTTCATTCATTCGGCTCCAGCATCTCCCTTGCTGTCTGAACGGAGCCATAGATCTCACTCCTCTAGGTCGTCGAGACTTTCTGACCATGACCTTCAGAGGGTATTGAGTCGACTTCTTAAGTCCGAGGCACTTGCCCAGATGCTTCAGAGCCCGACTCATCAGTTGATGCTGAATCCCATTTCTCAAAATGTTCCTCCTCCGACTCCTTTGAGTTCGGAGCCGGGGCGTTTCGGACCCGAGACTGTGGTAGCATCGGAGCCGATACAATTGTCTTCGGCGCCGTCGTCTGCTCCGATTTCTTCTTTGGAAGAATCTCGGCGCCGGACTTCCCTCGTCGGCTCCGAGGGGGTGAGTGGCATCGGACCCTTGTCCAACCCCGCTCTTCCTCTCGGTGCTTCGGCGCTGGTGAGTTTGGCTCCGACATCGGCCTCGGAGCCATCACTGTTGGTGCCGAGGGAGGTTTTCAGCTTTTCGGAGCAGGGACCTCTGGCTCTACCTGACAGGGGTGCTTTCGAGGTCATGCGGAGTGTGTTGGAACCTGGTTCAACTCCTCAGTCAGCTCCATCCGCCCCTCCCTCCTCGGTGCCTCAGGTAATTTCTACTCACTCTCTCATCCCAGACAGCAGAGAGCCAGCTCCACAAGAATCCCCTGTGGGGATCTCATCCTCTTCCGAGGCCTCTCCTGAATTGGCAAGAGAGCCCCCTAGGAAGAGGAAGTGCAAGAGGAAGCACATAGACTCACCTGAGTCTGTCACTTCTGACACGGATTTAGAGGATTCTGAAGGTTCTCCCCGTTCCCCCTCTGAAGATGTCTCCTTTGCAGACATCCTGGAGATCTTAAAACAGAGGGGGAATTGGCCAGCCCTTAACCCTTCTGAGGATGAATCTGTGTATCTTGAGGCGTTCGGCTCTCGTTCTTCCACCTCCTGGGTGTCCCCCCCCTTTGACCCCCTTATGCAGGTGGTAGCAAAAAAGGCTTGGACGGCTCCTGACTCTGTGGACCCCACCCCCAGGAGACCTTCAAAGTTTATTACAGCACCAGCAGACAAGCAATTTCTGGCTAAAGGAGTTTCTGTGGATGCTATGGTGGTAGCTGCTGCCACCAATAAGGAACTAGCTGATCCTTCAGTGCCTGTCCATCCCCCTAACAAGGAATCTAGGTCTATGGACAGGTACGGGAAGCGGATGTTTTCGTCAGCGACCTTTTCTATGCGTTCGCTGAACTACCTCTGTCATTTCACTCGTCTTCAAAGAGACTTGATCAAGGAAGCGAGTGAGATGTTAAAGGATCCAACAGCTGCGGGCTTTCAGGATAAGATGAACTCTCAGCTGGCTACCCTCAATTCGATAGCTAACTCCTCCATGCGCCTTCTTTCTTATGCGGCTGATGGAGCGAGCAGAGCCGCAGGTACAAGTGTGGCCTTACGCCGGCATGCCTGGATGCGGCTATGTAATTTTGCGGTCCCCTTTAAGACGTCTTTCACTAATTCCCCGTTTGATGGATCGTCCCTTTTTGGTCCTCAAGTGAAAGAAACCCTGACAAGGTGCGAGACTGATGGCAAAACTCTTTCTGCCGTCGGAGTCCGTTTTTCTACTCCTTCTAGGCCTTACCCCAAGGGCCAGAAAAGTGGAAAGATGTGGTTCCGCAAGCAATCTCAAGGGGCTTTGCCTGACGCACAGAGTCGGTTCCCCTCTAGAGGCAGAGGGGGGAACAATAACAGTAGACGCCGCCCTAGAGGCAGGGGGGGTCCGCAGAACCAGGGCAATCGAGAAACTTTTTCCGATAAGCCCTTTCAGCATCCCTGAGGTGTTGCCCGACTGTCCACCTTCGGAGGCAGTCGGGGGAAGACCATCACTGTACCCAGAAGCCTGGCGATCTCTAACTCAAGACAAGTGGGTACAGTCCATCATTTCCGAAGGCTATTCCATTCCGTTCTTTCGCATTCCAAATCAATCAAAAAAGTCCCTTCCAGATGTTCCACCCGCTTAAAGGGAACAAGCAGCGTTAGAAATATCAAAGTTGCTTGCAAAAAGAGCCATTCAGCCAGTTCCAGCAGACCAGCAAGGATCCAGAATCTACTCCAAATTCTTTTTGGTTCCAAAGAAAACAGGGGACTGGAGGCCCATTTTGGATCTCAGCATCTTGAACAATTCTGTCAAGAAAACAAGATTTCGGATGGTCACGTTGCAATCCATCCTACCCCTATTGGGGAAGGAAAACTGGATGTGCTCTATAGACCTCCAGGATGCGTACTATCATATAAAAATGAACAGACGCTCCAGGAGATTCCTCCGCTTCAGGCTGGGAACCAGTCACTTTCAGTTCAGAGCCCTGCCCTTTGGACTCACCACAGCCCCGGTGTTTACCAAATGCATGGCAGTGGTTGGCTCTCACCTGAGACGTCAAGGATTCCAGGTGTTTCCATACTTAGACGACTGGCTCCTTACAGCTCCCACCAAGCATCTTCTACTACTTGCCAGAGACTACACTTTTCGCATATTTGAAAGCTAGGTATCTCAATAAATTGCGAAAAGTCTGTTTTGTCGCCTTGTCGTGCTATTACCTTCATAGGCGCAAATCTAGACACAGTCAGCATGTCATCGAGACTCACAGACCAAAGGATAGCAGACATACACAAACTAGTCTCTCTTCTTTTCCACAGCAACAGAATCAAAGTCAGACTGGTCCTGAAAGTACTGGGGATAATGGCAGCTGCTATCCCTCTACTTCTATTAGCCAGATTTCACATGAGAATCTTACAATGGATGCTCTTCACACAATGGTCATACCAACAACTTCCGATGTCCCACACCATTGTGATAATGCAAGCATGCAGGAATCACCTTCTTTGGTGGATTTCTTCCCCCCAGCTCTTCTTAGGAAGACCCTTTGTCCCTCCCCCTCCGGTTGCTACTCTGACGACGGACGCCTCCCTGATCGGGTGGGGGGGCATTATCAGGGCAGGACAGTCCAGGGCATATGGCAACCTTGCGAACGCCACTTGCATATAAATGTTCTAGAGATGAGAGCAGTGCTTTTATCGTTGCAAGCCCTCCAAGACTCTCTTCCGTTGGGAACGATAGCAATACAGACGGACAACATGTCTGTAGTGTGGTATATCAACAAACAAGGTGGAACCAGATCCTACCCCCTATGTCGAGAGGCACTCAGACTGTGGCAATGGGCGATTTCTTCTCAGCGGTTTCTGATAGCAATGCACATCCCCGGGAAGTCCAATGTCATTGCGGACAAATTGAGCAGAGCTATTCTCATGCCTCACGAGTGGTCTCTGAAAAATTCAGTAGTGGAAGAAATTTTTCTGAAGTGGGGCCAGCCTTGCTGCGACCTTTTTGCTACTCCCCAAAACAGCAAGTGCAGAGATTATTTCACCCTCTTTCCCCTACCGGGCCATCCCAGCAGAGACGCTCTAGTCCAAGTTTGGCCCCGGGGACTTCTGTATGCATTTCCTCCCTTCCCACTAATTTCTCAAGTGATACAGAAAGCTATCGCTCAGAAAGCTTCCTTGATCCTCATTGCCCCTTATTGGCCTCGACAAGTTTGGTTCCCCTTTCTGCACCATTTTCTGTTGGAGCAACCCTGGCATCTGGACCTAGTTCCAGATCTTTTGACCCATCAGTCGGGTCAGTTACATCGCTCCCTTCCCTCCCTGAACCTCACTGCTTGGTTCCTCCAATTCCAACCCTAGCCAGGCTTCCTCTAATATCTCACTCAGTTCGAGATATTTTAATAGCTTCCCATAAATCCTCCACTCGGAAGATTTATCTTAGTAAGTGGAAACATTTCTCTTATTGGGCACAAGGAAGGGACATGGATCCTTTCACTGCTCCCATTCAATCGGTCCTTGATTTTTTTAGCTGAACTATTCCACGCAGGTTCGTCTCCTTCTACTCTTAAAGTTCAATTGGCAGCTATATCTAACTTTCATGTGGGAATCTCGGATTCTGCCATCATGTCTCACAAGCTTTGCAAAGCCTTTTTGAAGGGAGTTTTTCTTCTCAGGCCTCCTATAAGAAATCCTCCTCCTTCTTGGGACCTTAACTTAGTTCTCACATCTTTGATTCTTCCCCCTTTTGAACCTGCAGCTTCCTGTTCAATGAAATTGCTATCCTGGAAAACACTCTTTTTGGTAGCCATTACTTCGGCTAGAAGAGTCTCGGAGCTACATGCACTCTGCAGTCGACCACCATATCTTTTGTTTCATAAGGATAGGGTATCCTTACGGACCAACCCATCCTTTTTGCCTAAAGTAGCCTCTGCGACAAACCTAAATCAAAACATTGACCTTCCTGTGTTTTTTCCTAACTATTGTAACAGGTCTGAACAAAAATTACATTGGCTAGACGTTCATCGACAATTAAGGTATTATTTGGATAGAACCAAACAGACCAGAAAGGCTGACCAATTGTTTGTTTCTTATGCAGAAGGCAGAAAGGGCCTTCCAGTTTCGAAAGTATCACTCTCCAGATGGCTTACATCCTTGATTTCCTTTGTGTATGAGATTAGGCATCAAAAGTTACCAAACAAACCTAAGGCTCATTCAACTAGAGCTTTGGCTACTTCCATAGCTTTCCAAGACAGGCTGCCTATTGATACGATTTGTGCGGCAGCTACATGGGCTACTCCTCACACTTTCATTTCTCATTATAAGTTGGACTTAGCTTCTAGAGACAGAGCTAACTTTGGTTCCACTGTACTCAAGAGTCTGTTCTGATAGGCCACCCGGGACAAGGTGCTAGGGACGCGGTCCCATCCAGCAAGAATGAAGGCGAGATGGACAACTTAACATATAGAAGTTATGTTCTTACCATAACGTTCCATGTTAGTTTTCTTCTCGCCTTCTTTCTTGCGTCCCACCCTCCTTCCCCCTAGCCTGGACAGACCTAGAGGAGTTTGATTGTGACCTTTTCTTCCTACCACCTCTATTTGTATATATGTATATACTGTACTATGTATATATTCCTTCATCAGGTTTTAGGTCACCTTCCTTCTGCCATTTTATAGAGGTGGGTTTCCCCTTTCCAGTGTTTCCGGATTTCTTCCCGGCTGGGCCTAGCTTACAAACGAGATCTGAGGTATTACCGCCTAGCATTGTGGGATATAAGGGGAGCCTCGTGCCGGTAGAACCAACTCTCGAGCTTTTAGAGTGGCCGAGTCGGAGCCGAGGATCGGCTCCGAACCCATCCAGCAAGAAAGAAGGCGAGAAGAAGACAACTAACATGGAACGTTATGGTAAGAACATAACTTCTATTTTTTGCCTCTAAATATTTTGGTTCTCAGTTTAATTATCCAGAAATTACATCGGTTAGCCATCTGACTACCGGAATTCTGAAAAAAATGCAAAGAAAAAGACAGAGACAGGGTGTTGAGGTCCAAAACTGCCGACAACGCTTCTCCTAAGCCAATCGCCAGTTCGCCGGTACTCAGTGAGGTGCTTTCGCAGCCCCTGATACCCACTACTTTTGACTTGCAGGCCTCTACTGAGACCCATTCAGAGTCTGGTATGCCGCGAGATGCCTCACCTATGGAACCCGCGGATGTCTCTACCTTGGATGGGTCCAGAGCCACTGTGCAGGCACCGGCTTTTGAGGGTGTTTTCAGGCCTACAGACTTGCATATTAAACCGACTCCACCTTCTATTCTAAGGCCTAAATCTCTATCTATGTCTAAAAAACCAAAGCCCAGGTTCAGGCCCCTATGCCTAAAAAACAAATGATCAAAATGGCTGAAGATCTTATTACTCTAATCAGGGGTAGTCAACCCCCCCTTCTAAGAGGCCTAGGACTGAGCTTGACTATTCTGATCAGGACTCTGTTTCTTCTAATTCTTCCAATGACCTGGATTTGTCTATGCCTACTTATGAGGATTCTGATGCAGAGGATTCCATTCCCTCTGCTCCCCCCTCCCCCCCAAGGATTTTTCTTTTGGGTAAACTTTACATACCTTATGGGAGCATTTCCACTGGGAAAGTCAGGAATTTTCTGAATCTAAAAAGAGGCTTAGGGATTTCCTCCTTCTACCTCAGCATAGGCCTTTGGCTATACCTCCTATACTAGACATTGTTGATGATGTGTTTTCAGAATCCAGTATGGCTCTTGATTCAATGCCTCCGGCTCCTAGTAAACCTGACAAATACTACAGGGTTCCTGACTACCACAAGTTCCTTTTCAAAAATCATGTTGCGGATCCAGAAAACATTTCTCAGGGGCCCAAGGGCATTAAGGTTTCTACTGCTAAAAATCCTACCCCTTCTGATAGAGACTCCAGGGCGCTGGATAGATGGTGTAAAAATGTTTATACTTCTGCAACCTTGGCAGTTGGGGCTTTAAATTGCCAATTTCATATGCTAAAATATCAACAGCATATTATGTGACTGCTTAAACAGAAAATTATGTTGATTTCTGACTGTGTGGAAAATAAAGATTTACAGGATTTATTGCATTCTGGTGAACAAGTTGGAAAACATACTTTGCAATGTGGTTTTGATTCTTTAGAGGCCTCTTGCAGGGCTGCGGTTACTGGGTCTGTGCTTAGAAGGCATGCTTGGCTTAAGGAGCAATCTCTGCCTGATCATGTTAAAGCAAAATTGTTGGATGCTCCTTTAAATCAGGACCGCCTGTTTGGCAGTAAGACTGAAGAAGTTCTAAAAAAGATGGAAGATAAAGCTAAATCTATGCAAACTATAAAAGATTTCTTACAAGTGCAGCCTCCAAGATTTAGTAGGCACTGGCCTACTAAGAATTGGTCCTTTCCAGCTCCTTCCAGATCCACTCAAGCCAAACCCAGACACACCAAAAGCTCCAGGTTTCAATCCCAAGGGACTCTCAGAACTAAGCAGTGGGGGCATCCACTTCCAAATCTGGAAATAACAAGACACCCCCCCCCATGGTAAACAGTCTCAATGACTTTGCTTTAAAATTGCCAAGCACTTACCATTCACTCGCTCCTTTGGGGGGAAAGATTGCTCTTCATGCAAAAAACTGGGAACTCATAACCCAGGACAAATGGGTTTTAAATATAGTGTCCCAGGGATGCAGATGTAATTTCTACACATTGCCAACACCAAACGGGTGGCCAGACCTGCCCCCAAATCAGTGGGCAGAGGCACAAGTACTTTCCCTCTTAAACATGGGGGCTATTCAACCAGTACCAGAAGCGGAAAAGGGACAAGGTTTCTATTCCAGGCTTTTCCTGCTACCCAGAAAAGACAAATCTTGGCGTCCAATTCTGAACCTGTCTACTCTAAACACCTTTGTGGACATTCCAAAATTCAAGATGCTGACTCTTCACCACTTACTTCCTATGCTAGGCAAAGATGCCTGGTTGGCAACTCTAGAGTTAAGAGAAGCTTGCCTGCATATCCCAATCAGGGAATCTTGCAGAAGATACCTACGCTTCAAAGCAGGCTATTTGCATTATCAGTTCTCTGCACTGCCCTTTGGCTTGTCTACTGCGCCCAGGGTATTCACAAAGTGCCTGGCTCCAGTAATTGCATTTTGCAGACAAAGAAATATTCAAATATATCCATACCTTGATGATTGTCTAATTCAGGCAGAAAACCAGACCATACTTATAAATCATCTGGTGTTTGTAAAAAGGGTTCTAACTTGTCTAGGGTACACCATAAATGAAAATAAATCCCAACTGGTACCCTCTCAACAGATTACATTCCTGGGTGCAAGCTTGAATACAACTGCCCAGATGGATTTCCTCACGCCAGAAAAGCAAATTCATTTGGAAACTTACTTCAAACAACTGGCCACAAAGACCCTGCTATCTGCAAGACAAATACTGCAAGCCTTGGGGTTCATGGCCTCCTGCATTCTTCTAATTCCGTATGCAAGACTGCATATGAGGAAACTTCAGTGGTACTTAAAAAGTCTATGGAGTCAACATTGTCACAGCCTGGAAACAATGATTCCTATCATACCTTGCCTACACCTGGAGTTCCTATGGTGGGCAGAGGCCTGCCACCAAAACAAGGGAATGCCATTCACACTACTCCCTGCCACCCAAACCCTAACTACAGACACATCAGACTATGCATGGGGGGCTCACCTGGCAGGGAAGTGCATTCAGGGCAAATGTAACCCAAATCAAATGCACCTACATATCAATCAAAAAGAAATGTTAGCTGTACAGAATGCTCTGACAGCCTTCAAGGACTACATTCATCCAGGACAAATAATGGTAAAGACGGACAACACCACAGTTATGTGGTGCATAAACAAACATGGGGTACACATTCCTACCCCCTCTGCAGACTAGCCATGGCATTGTGGAACACGGCCTTGAGCTACCAAGTGCAACTACAAGCTCAATTCCTGCCAGGAAAACTGAATAACACTGGCAGATGGACTAAGCAGAAATCTCATGGACCCACATGAGTGGAAACTGGAACCATGGATTTTCAACATGTTGACAAGCAAATGGGGGAGCCCAGACATAGATCTATTTGCCCCCCCCCCCACAATTATCAGTTGGACAAATTTTGCACAAGGACTCCTCTCAAAAAAGCCTGGAAAGTGGATGCTCTGTCATTCAGCTGGACAAACCTATCAGTCTACGCCTTTCCCCCTCTGCCTGTCCTCTCCAGAGTTCTGCTAAAAGTCAAACAGGACAAACCAAGAATGATTTTGATTGCTCCAGACTGGCCATGCCAACACTGGTACCCACTCCTGCGCAGTGTGTCACAAATTTCTCCATGGCACCTGCCTCAGTCACCTTCCTTACTGTCTCAGCAGGAGAACCAAATTCTGCACCCTCAGCTCCCAACATTGAACCTTGCAGCTTGGCTAATCACTTAAATTCACCTTTAGCATCCCTCAGAAAACCTGTGAGGGTGGCCGCAGTGGTGCAGTGGTTAGCATTGCCGCCTCACAGCAATAGGTTCTCCGGTTCGATTCTCGGCTAGGGTGCGTTCTGTGCGGAGTCTGCATGTCATCCATGTGGTTGCATGGGTTTCCGCCGGGTGCTCCGGTTTCCTCCCACATCCCAAAGACATGCTGTAGGTGGATTGGACACTCTAAATTGGCCGTAGGCATGTGTGTGTGTGTGTGCCTTCTGTGGAAGGTTGGGCGCTGGGCTGGCAACTCGACACCGTAAAACTCCACTGCCAATCATGAGCGGACAGGTGATCCGCTGTGGCGACCCCTAACCGGGAAACGCCGACAGGAGAAGAAGATCCCTCAGCAAACCTGTGATGGATGTTATCTTGAATGCGAGAAGACCTAGTACTAGAAAATCTTATGCTGACAAATGGAAAAGATTCTGTGCTTGGAATCAATCTCAAGGGATGAGCACAGCAGCGCCCAATTTACCTCAGATTTTACAATATTTAACTGAGATGCTTCACAAGGGCCTGTCTTTTTCCTCCAGTAAAATCCACGCCTCAGCCATTTCAGCTCATTATAACACAGAACCTCCCCTCTTCACTCATCCTCTGCTCAAGCAGTACCTCAGAGGGGCCAAAAACTTGACACCACCCAGGAGAGCTCCAACCCCTGCCCAGAACCATAACTTTGTATTGGAGAAACTCAGTCTACCTCCTTTCTATCCAGCTGCTACTGCAGACTTAATATTTCTTTCTTGGGAAACAGCCTTTCTTCTAGCAATCACTTCAGCTAGAAGGATATCTGAGTTGCAGGCCCTTATGGAAGTGGAGCCTTTCATCATCTTTGATGCGGACAATGCGTCACTCAGGACCAATCCATCCTTCATGCCCAAGGTGGTATCCAGTGTGGCTCTTAATCAGTCCATTCATTTGCCAACTTTCTTTCCCAATCCACAGAGTAAAGGGGAATGGATTCTGCATTCATTGGATGTGCACAGACAACTTAGATTCTACTTGGACAGGACTAAACCTCGAAGAAAATCTGAACAACTGCTGGCAGCATTTGCTCCAGGGGCAGAGGGAAAGGCTATTTCAAAACAAACTATTTCTAAATGGATAAGTCATTGCATTCATTTCTGCTATAAGCACCATGGAAAACCTATCCCCCAGGGGATCAGATCTCATTCCACCAGGGCTGCATCTACTTCTGCAGCCTTTCTCAGAGGTGTTCCTACCAGGGTTATTCTAGAAGCTGCTACCTGGAGTTCAGTTCATACTTTCACCAAGCATTATCATTTACCAATTTTCTCTAAATCCAGAGTTGGCTTTGCCACTGCTGTCTTGCAGGGCCTTATAGCTGGTCCTAATGCTGTATAAATCAATCCTCCCAACCATAGCTTTGGGAATCTACCCAAATGTAATGACCAACAGTGAAACACAAATAACATAGTACAGTTGTGTACACTTACCATAAATGTAGATGTTCAAGTGTATTCACTGTTGCAGTCCTGGTTACCCTCCCTCCAGCCCCCTGTTTTTCTCTTACTATACCTCTACTTTCTTTTACTATGCTTAAAAGCCTTTTTGCTGTATTTGCTTTTGGTTGGAGGTATATTTTTGTGTTTTTAATTTTATTTTGCTCCCCGTTAGCGGGGCACCTGACATCTGTGGCAAGAAAAACTGATGTAATGGCGTTGGCTGCATGTTTTATACTCTTGACGACCTGATGTCATGGAAGAAGGGACAGCAACTGACGCAGGACCCAAGACTTTGTTAATCAGGCCGACTGAGGGCAACCTGCCAGCAGATTACCCAAATGTAATGACTGCAACAGTGAATACACTCGAACATCTACATTTATGGTAAGTGTACACAACTGTACTTTCTTAGTATGCTGTCTGCTACTTTGAATATAATATTCTGTACGACTGTTATTCTCTTTAAGTATCGGCTTCCAAAGTCCCGTTATTTCTTGAATTTCCCCCATGCTTCATCATCATCCCTTTCCACTTTGAATTGTAGCTTTCTGCTTGTTTTATGTATAAGAAACTTAACTATGGAGCTCTAAATATATCCCATCAAATCAGGTAATCCTACATCTCCTAGTTCTTATGGGAGGATCAACTTATCCCACTTGACTATTGCCCTGTTCCCTCCCAAGTAAAATCATTCAACTCTTTAAAAAATACTTTACTGTTCCAAATTTTTTTTTACTTTTCAATTTTCCTCACCATCCATTTCTTCTTTTTCATACATTTTCTCTACAAAATTGTGTACCACCTCCATAATATGTTATGCTTGTATTTTGTCTCCTTTGCCATCTAAGATAGCATCCAATCTTCCTTCTCTCGTTTTGCCTCTTTTACTAAGGGGAACTTACTGCTTTTCCTTTCAGAAAAAAATCTTTGCCTATATAACATCATTTTTATTTTTTCTCTTTTCTTTTTCATACATCTGTTTTTTTCTGTTTCTCTTATTTTATCACTTCCTTGTTCTCTCTCTCTATCTCATAATCTGTAAAATGTCTTCATATTTACCTTGTTTTTTTATTCTTCTTTCTACTTGTAAATGTATTTTATACATTACCCATCACTGTGTCCAGTTTCAAAAAAATTGTATCATTGCCATATGATCATTCCGTTATATGTTTCTCATTTCTTTCACCTTTTTAAATTCTGCAGTTAATATCTTTATTCCTTTCTCTCCTTTATTATTTTTGCTGTGTTCCCATGTTTTGGCCTGTACTGCTCTGTGATCTGAAAACTCTGCCATTGGCACTCCCTGCATTAGTTCTTTCATGTCTTTAGAGTAAACTATATAATCAATTTCAATCTTAAAAATTCCCCTTATGTGTGTCCATTTTCTATTCTTTCTACTTTTAAATCTTCATATTTTATTAATTCACTTAACATCCTAATATATACCGCGGTGGTGCAGCGGTAGCATTGTTGCCTCACAGCAAGAGGTTCTCCCATTCAATTCTCGGCTAGAGTGCGGGGAGTGCCTTCTGTGTGGAGTTTGTATGTCCTCCCCACGGGTCGAGTGGCATTCCGAAAGACATGCGTGAATGGGCGTGCCTTCGTTGAAGGTTGGGCGTCGAGCTGGCAACTCGGCACCGTGAAAATCTACTGCCAATCATTAGCAGACGGAGTTCTGATGTGGCGACCCCTAACTGAGAAAAGCCGAAAGACAACAACAACAACACTTAACATCCTAATATCCTATTTTTTTTTTTTTTTTGTTTTCCTTTTATCCTCAGTTATGGTTGAAATCTCCTGGCATCACTAGTGACATATTTACTAACAGTGTTCTTTCACTTTCTTCAAATAACTTTTCTCTCCATCATTAGTGTACACATTCATCACTATTAATCTTATACATTTTTGTCTCGGTCAGATATTGCATATCACTAGTCATCCTAGTAATATTACATCCTAGAATTGTTACTACTTTTTATAAGAATTTCTATTACAGAATGTTTCATTTCCTGCCAGCCAATTTACCGCAGCCACTCAACCCATATTGCCTGCATTCTTTTCTTTTTTTTTTCCTTTGTTGCATCTAGTATCCAACGAGCAAAAAACATCAATTTTTATTTTTTCACCATTCCACCACCGCAGACCTCTTTCTAATGCTACTTGTATAGTTCTAAATTTTTTATTTCATCCTTTCCCTTCTTTTCTGTTATACTTCCAGATGTTATTTTCATTTCCTTCTTCTAAGTCTCCCACTAATTGATTTTTCACTGTCTTGATCTTCTGTCTCCATTTCTCTCATTTATCTAAATTTGCAAATCTGTTCTCTTCCTGTATATTAATAACCTTACTTTGAAATATATTTTTCTCTAATTACCTCTTCATTATTTAACCTTCATTCAGTATCCCCTTTCCCATACCAACTTCTCTTTCAACATTTTCAGTAGTAGTATTTTCTGTTTTGTCTTTCTTTTGAATATTCCTCTTTGTCTACTCTTTTCTTTTTCTGATATGGGGCAATCAAATCAGAAGTGTCCCAATTCTTTACATTTTCAACAAACAAGGTTATTTTTTTTTTTGCTATATGGCTCCTCTCCCCACATTGGTCACACTGGCATTCATTACACATTTTTGCAAAATGATTGTCATCCCTAAAGAAGTAACATTCTTAGGTTGGCCCCAGTACCTAACTAATCTTCTTACCATGCATAATTATTAAACTTGAAATATGTTGAATTTTCCCATCCTTAACATCCATTGTTATCCACACTTCTCATAGGTTCATAGGTTCATACTAGACTATCTGCCCAAGGGCATTTATAAGCCTAGCCCATAGTTATTTGGCTTTCACCACCCCTTTAGTTTGAATAAAACTATGTCTATTATTTTGCTGTGCCTCTGTCAAGCAGTGACACTGAAGTAATCCCTGGGGTATATCTGTGATCTCCCATCCATTGGTCAAGATTCCTCTTGAACAAGGCCAGCGAGGTGCTCTGCCTCACATGTACCGGGATTTTGTTCCACAGCATAGGGAGTCTCTGGGTGATGAATCTGTCCCTCCAGCACGTTCTATTAATAACAGTGTCAAGGTTTAAGTCTCCCACCCTTGTGGTTCTGAGGGATCTAGATTTTTTGAGGTGAAGCATATTCATCAAATCTGGGTTTGACATGGCCTTGTATGTCAGGCACAGGTCACCTCTGAGCAAGCGGTATGAGACTGAATAGAGCTGGAGTTCTTTCAGTCGGGCAGCATAAGACATATTTTGAGACCCTTTATCCTTTTGGTGAGGAACTTTTGGGGCCTTTCCAGCTGCTGCAGGTGTCGGGTCAGATACATTCCGAATGGGGCATTGTACTCAATCATAGGTCTAATGAGTGATGAGTACAGGGGGACGATGACCTCCATTGATCTAGATGTGAATCTCTACATGATCAGGTGGGCAATGTAGAAGGTTTTCCTAACTACTTTAGCAACATGAGTGTCAAGCGAAGGCTACTGTCAACCTGGGTCCCCAGATCCTGATGACTTCTTCTGTGCTCAGTGGATTGCCACCTATATGGTAGCTAGGGTAACCTTGTTTTTCCCGAAGGGTATGACTATGCATTTCTTGGCATTTAACTTTAGGCCATGGCTCTGGCACCAGTTATCCGTTTCTGTGAGGCCCTTCTGAAGGATATCTGTGTCAGATGTGTTTTCGACTATGGCCCAGTTTGCAGTCATCTGCAAACTTTGTCAGCCATAACCCTCCTGCGTTTGCTTGTACTTCAGAAAAGTAGATGCCGAACAAGAGTGGACCCAGGACTGATCCCTGTGGGACACCACTTGTGACAGGCTTTGAGTCTGACATGGCTCCAGCAACTCTGACCCTGTGGGTTCTGTCACTTAGCCAGTTTGCAACCCATCTTGTGATGTATGGGTTTACATTCAAGCTGATGAGTTTTTCGATGATAACTGAGTGGGATATTGTGTCGAAGGCCTTTGCCAGGTCAGGGTAGGCTGTATGGACTGCCTTTCCCTCATCAATGGCCTTGGTGACTGTCTCGAAAAAGTCAACCAAGTTTAAAAGGCATGATCTGCCTTTGACAAAGCCAAACTGGGTTGGATCCAAAGTCTGCAAGTTCCCTATGTCTTTATTTATGAGTTCCATTATGATCCTCTCCATGGCTTTGCAGATAAGGCTTGTCAAGCTAATGGGATGGTAATTTCCAGGGTCGGTGGAGACACCGCCCTTGTGAAGTGGGACCACAGTGCGTCGCCACTCCTTGGAGTGCGTATCCTGAGGTGAGGCTAAGATTAAACAGCTGTCTAACTGCGGGTTTAATTCCTCATTGAGTTCGTGGAGCACACAGCCGGGGACACCATCCGGTCCCATGGATGCTGTGTTTTGCTTTGGAGAGCAGTTCTCACCTGGGCATTGGAGATGTTTGGGGAGCTACAATCCTCTGGTATAGATATCTCTCCTTTTGGGGGGGAGGGGGGGGAGAAGTTTGCACTGAATCTGTCAGCCAGTATGTTGGCAATGTGTGTAGGTTCAGTAATCTTCACATCATTTTGAACTAATTCTGAGCATATCTGGGAGTTTCCTCCTAGGTTTCTAACATAGCTAAAGAAGGCCTTATGATTGTCTTTTGAGTCCTTGGCGATTTTTCTCTCAAAATATGCCTTGGATGATTTTATGAGAGCTCTTAGTTTTTTACTAATAATGATCAAAGGTGTCTTACCTTTCAAGGATTTTGCTCTATCTTGTAGTAGCTTCCTCCTTTTGTTGTAGAGCTTGTTTATGGCTGGGGTCCACCAGACTGGACGCTTGCCTTTGGTACAAAGTGTCTTAGTTTTGTTTGGGATTGCCTGATCCATGCAGTCCTGTAGGTGCTGGTAGAAGGCATTTGTAAGTGATTCAGCGGTTTGAGTAATGTTTACCACTGGCTCAGGGGCCTTAAAGGAGACCACACTAGTTTTTAGAAGCGTGAAGTCGGCTTTTGAGAAGTTTTTCACTGTGGTCTTTTTTATTTCAGGTGGGGGCGGGATGAGGACCTCCAGCGAGATTAGTTTATGATCTGATCTCAAGTCCATACATATTTCCTTTTTTCAAACCACATCAAGAAAAACAACTTGGAACTCCACTGACAGGACATATAGTTCTTTTATTACATCCGTTCTGGTACCTCGGCTTCTCGCCTTCTGTTGGAACATCATCCATACATCTTTCATCGCATGTTTTTTTAAGTTCATGTACTTCACTACACAGTGAAAGTAAAAGTAGGAGTGATGTTGCCAATCTCATCCTAATTCTCACAGTTGGGGTCTGACCCAATCCATCAGATCAGTCTCAGCCCATTTGCTAGCTGGAGGACTTTAACCAAGCTCATGGAATTGTACCCTTCCCATGATGCAGCTGTATAATACCTCAATCTCGTTTGCCACACTGCATGGAGGACATCGATTAGCTCTGGGCTAAGTCAATTTAGCTTTTTATCTTTAAAATCAAATTTTTGTCTGTAATATTTAATTTCCCATTGTTTCTTCTCTGTTTAGTAGCAGTAGCTGTTAAATGTATTACTGTCTCCTAGAGGTCCGTTTAAGTTGGAGGGTCTCCAGCACGTTTAAGATAGAGGGCCATTCACATCCCTTCCTATTGTCTCCCGTTTTTCAATTCAGAGCGATAAGTTTAACCTCCCTTTCCTATGTTGTTTGAGTGAATGGTTGCCAATTTTAATTAGAGGGCTCGTTTCTCTTGTTTTTGCTTCCCTAGCTGTCTATAGTTAAAAAAAAAAAAAAAAAAAAAAATTGTTGCTCGTTATTCCTGACGTTTTTGTTGTCTGATAGAAAATCAGTATTTGTTCTTTTGGTGTGCTTTTAGTGGCTTATTTGTTGTGTAGATTATATTTTGCCAGTATGTCCCAAAAAGAGCACAAACCACTTGGGTTTAAAAGTGTTCAAAGTGTGATAAAAAAAATGACAACACATGACTCTCCTTCTCTGTGTTTACTGTCTTGGACGATTTCATCTTCAAGAAGACTGTTCCGTCTGCCATGGTTTTAACCAGTGGGCATTACTAGAGCACAAAATTAAGCTTATTTCGAAAGGTCTTCTCCCATCTCCTTTTGCAGAAGCCCTTTCTTCAGCAGACAAATCTCCAAAAAGGCCTCCTTCGGATAAATCTTCGGAGCTATCACAAAAAGTGCCTAAATTGTCAGCTCCGAAAGTAACCTCTGATCCGACAACTTCTATTAGATGCAAGTTGGATCAGACAATACAAAGAAAACCTACAAAAGCTATGTCACTGGAGTCTGTAACCTCCAAACCACTTTCTACTATTTGAGCCAGATCAAGGTCCCCTACTGTCTCCTCTCTCTACCAGATCCCTGTCCTATGATGTGGATAGGGTGGTGGAGGGACTTTTGAAGATGCCTGCCCTGGCCAAACTCATACTGGATCTGTGCCCAAAGGAGTTGGAGGAATCCCCCAGGGTGCCTTTCCTCCTCTGACCCGATCCTCCACTCCGGCGCAAAAAGTCTCTGAGGTTCAGTTAGTTTTTGCGTCGGCTCTCAGAGCCTCTCTTTCTTCGGATCCATCAACTCTGAGTGTCTCTGCTTCTTCAGATCAGGAGACCTGTAGGATCCGACACTCTGCTCCAGTCTTCGGAACAGATTCAGAACTGCCCAGATCAGACTCTGCCTCTCCGAATACTGGCGTGGATGAGTTTGGATCCTACTTCTGCCTCAGAGCAGCTGTTCTCTGCGCCGGAGGCTTCTTTGGTTCTCACAACCTGCTTGTCTGCTCCGGGGAGCTCTTTGGAGCCGAGTTATACTGCTTTTGAGGCTATGGAGAGAGTCATGACGTCTTCTCAGTCAATTGAACAAGCTACTTCAGAACTTCTTTCCCCTACACAGGTGTCTGTATCTCATCATCCCCTTCCACATGACTGCAGAGATCCCAGGCCTCAAGAAACCCCCAGAGGGGGGGGTCCCCACCTCTTCCGAAACTTCTCCAGAATACTCCTCTGAAGAAGTTCCCTCAGAAGAGAACTTGCAAGATGAAGCATCTAGACTCATCTGAGGAGGTCTGTCACTAACTTGGATGACTCAGAAGGTTCCCCACGGTCACCCACTGAGTAGGTGCCATTTGGAGAGATCATGGAATTCTGAAACAAAGGGGTGATTGGCAGCCCTCCTCCCCTTCTGCCTTAGAGTCAGTCTACCTGAAAGCTTTTGGATCTCGCCCTACAACCTCTTGGGTGACTCCGCCTTCTGATGAGCTTATAGATCTGCTGTCTCGGAAGGCATGGGAGACCCCAGCTACCATAGAGCCCACTCCTCAGAGGCCAAATAAATAAATTACTGCCCCGAAGGACAAGACCTTTTGGACAAAGGGTGTAGCAGTGGATGCCATGATTGTGGCAGCAGCCACTAAGAAAGAACTCTAAGTTCTTCTATCCACCCTCCTAATGAAGATTCTAGGATGATGGATAGATATGGAAAGCGCGTGTTTTCTTCAGCGACTTTTTCTCTTTGATCTCTGAATTACCTTAGTCAGTTTACTAGATTGTAGAGAGATCTGATCAAGGAGTTGTCAGATTCTCTTCAGGGAGCAGTTGCTGATGCAGTTAGGGAAAGTCAATGCACAGCTAGTCACCCTCAGTGCAGTTACAAACTCCTCCATGAGGCTTATTTCATATGCTGCAGATGGAGCAAGTAGAGCTGCGGGTTCAGGCATCTCCATCAGGAGGCAGGCTTGGATGCACCTTTTTGACTTTGCGGAACCTTTTAGATCTTCATTTGTTAATGCTCTATTTGATGGCTCATCCCAATTTGGGCCTAAATTAAAAGAGAGACTCACCAGGTGTGAAAAGGAGGGTAAGACTTTGTCTGCTGTTGGAGTGCGTTTTTCTACTCCTACCAGACCATTTCCTAAAGGTCAGGGGGGCAGCGGTAAAATGTGGTTCAGAAGACCCCAAAGATCTTATCAAGACACACAAGGTGAAAGTTCTCCTCTGGGCAGAGGGGAGAACAACAACTAAAAGAAAAGCTGGCTTTCTTGTGGAT